>NC_030418.2:16815421-17115421 GCF_001660625.3 Ictalurus punctatus
GCATGGCCAGACTGGTTGGAGCTGACAGAAAGGCTACAGAAAGTCAGATAACCACTCTGTACAATTGTAGTGAGCAGAAAAGCATCTCAGAATGCACATCATGTCGAAACTAGAGGCGAATAGGTTACAACAGCAGACCACTTGCATCCCTTCATGGCCACAATTTACCCATCTTCTAATGGCTATTTCCAGCATGATAATGCACCGTGTCACAAAAAACATAAGTCATCTCAAACTGGTTTCATGAACATGACAATGAGTTCAAATGTTCTTCAGTGGCCTTCCCAGTCACTGGATCTGAATCCAGTAGAACATCTTTGGGATGCGGTACAATGAGAATTGTGTGATGACATCATGTCAACATGGACCCGAATCTCAAAGAAATGTTTCCAACATCTTGTGGAATCCATGCCCCGAAGAATTGAGGCTGTATTGACAGCAAAAGAAAATCCTACTCAGTATTAGCATAATGTTCGTAATAAAGTGCTCACTAAGTGTATACCTATATTGTTCAATATTGCAACGAAGGATGGCAATATCTGAAATCTTGTTTAAAATGTTTTTGTTTTTTTTTCTAAAATTCTGTTACTATATATTAGAGGGTTATATCAGCTAAATGATCATGATCCTGAACTGATATGTGGTCATGGACAATTAAAGTCTCGAACACAGTGAAAGAAGAAAATCCTACAAAGCTAGCAAGCCGTTCCTGTGTTTCTGGTAGTGCTCATGTATAGAACCAAAGAGGAGTTGATTCACAGGTCAACTATGGTTTTAACTATGGTGTAAGCAGAACAAAATAACAGAGCAATGATAGTTTGGTAATGAGGTATACAGCAGTAGTGACCTGCTTGCGACCTACGCTGCATATGCACCGATTTAGTGAGCTAGCTAATGAGAGCTGTGCAAAAGTAGTTTAACTAGGCCAGACAGGACAGTCAGCATGAATTAACTTACAAAATGAAACAAACAGCTTGTTAGAAGGCGTAGGACACTTCACCTATGATCATCACCTTTATTTAAACATGAATTACCTTGTTTTGGAAAATCTATGTTTATTGCAGTATAAATATAATGTGCTGTCTATCAAACTGATAAAACTAACAAAGACCGAGTTTTAAAAAAAATAACAAAAACAAATAAATAATAAAAAAACAAGCTTAAAGTGGAAATAATGTTGCCTCAAGACCACATCCCCAAAGGTTTTTTAAAAAATTTAAATAAAGTTGTAGGGGAATACCGGGAAACTGTCACCAAGATATTTAGGCTAAACTACAGCAAAGCCTGGAGGGTGTGACTGACTTTAAAGACTCTGTGGGACCTTGAATATCTGGCATACATTGACCAACCACAAGAGGGAGCTGGAGGTAGCGGCAGTGGCCAACAAGCCACAACACAAACCTATTTCAAGAGCGCACATTTCATGGAAGGAGAGAGGTAAACCAAAGTGCTCACTTCAGTTCTTTCAGTTCCCTGACAGCGTCGTTCTTCTGTTTCCGCATGTCATCCAGATTGCGCAGGGCATCGGCCAGGTCACTAACTGCACGGTCCCTTTCTCTGCGCAGGTTATCACAGAGAGTCCTGCCACACAGTGTTTACAATAATGTTGCAATAAAACTAGGGCCATGCAATCCAATTAAAACATTTGTGCATCTCATTATTTAATTTGTGCAGAAGGGAAAAAACATTAACGATGTAACGTGCGTATGGAACTGAGTGTACCGGATACTTTCTCTCTCTGCCACAATCTTGTCTCTCTCCTGGAAGGCCCAGTCCCTGCGGCACTTCGCCACCTCAGCCTCCTGCACAGCCTCCTTCAGTTCCTGAGACATGGCCTCACACTGCTTCCTCAACACCTCAATCTCTTTATTGGCACGCTCCATGTCCAGAGTGGCTGTGTCTTGTTTCTGCTTACACGACACAAAATGTAGCTGCTGGGTACAAAAACTAAGACATAACATTTATCGCTTTAAAACTATTATTCTGTCTACTGCTAGAAGCTGTGAAACATGTCTTATGATTTCACATCCAGAAACATAAGCCCAGCACCAATCTAATCAAAACAGTCAGGGCCCTCTGATGGAGCTGAGCAGCAATGCTGACGTTCCATTTTATGTCTAATAGGAAAAGATCTTTGGTTTAAAGTGATTACTGCTGTAATATGATTGTGTTGCATTTGCGTGTATATATTATTCCTATAAATACTAACCCCTGAGAAGACAATGGTAGAAGTAAGGATCTATCTTATTACTTACAAACATACAGAGACAGATGCTGTAAAAAATAAAACATTAAATATTGGTGTCCTTGAGCAACAAGTTGTTTCCAGTCTCAGTTGTAAGTCACTTTGGATAAAAGCATCAGCCAAATGAGATAATTGTACAAAAAAGAAACCAAGCAATATTAACATAAAATATAAAGCGGTGTCTTAATTTGGAAACTCAGTAAACCTTTTAATGTAGAAACCTAAGAGGCCATTAGAGAATTTAATTTACTATTAAAATTCAATATTAATTCATTTGATTATTAAATAGCAAACTACTCAGTTTGACTCGGGTGTCATAAGCACATGTGTAAGTACCTGTCTGGCCTGGTAGTACTCCCGCAGTAGCTGATCTCTCTGTATAATGGCTTCAGTTCTTTCTTTCCTGGCCACATCTCGCTCCTCGCGCACTGTTTCGATGTCTTTGCAGGCCTGACTCAGCTCTTTCTGAGCCTCTGCTTTGTCCTTCACTTCATGGCAGTATTTCTCCAGCAGCTCGTTACGCTCACAGATGGCTCGGTCTCGATCCACCAGTGACGAGTTAAGCTCCTACAAAGTACAATATCATCAGCAAATGCACCGTGTCATGCGCCAATATTTATCTGACCAATAAAAGTTGTCTAACTCGTAGGCCAGTGAGGTCATGACTTAAAATTGTAGGGGACTACAGTACTACAGTATCATGACAATTTGGAGTGCTATATCTGCCTCATACTGATTTCTTCTGTTTTTGTGTATAACTCATAAGAAATAGTTTTAGAAATTAAAACAAAATCCAAGATAAAACAAAGGCAACCTGAGTAAACGCAAAATACAGTTTTTAAATGTTAATGTTAATTATTGAAGCAAAAAAGTTATCCAATACCAACTGGGCCTGTGTGAAAATGTATTTGCCCCCATAGTTACTAATTCCCCAAATCTATGAAAGTGTATTCATAATGGGGTTCAGCTGGACTAGACACAAGCAGGCCTGATTACTGCAAACCCTGTTCAATCAGATCAACACTTAAATAGAACTTTTTCAACAGCATGGAGTTGGTTAAAGGGTCTTACCCAGTAACACACTATGCCAAAAGTGAAATAAATTCCAGAAATGATGAGGAAGAAGGTGATTAAAATACATCAGACTGGGAAGGGCTACAAAGCTATTTCAAAGGCTCTGGAACTCCAAAGAACTCCGAGAGCCATTGTCTCCAAATGGAAAAACTCCTTCCAAAATTCCTCCAAGAGCACAACTACTACTCATCCAGCAAGTCACAAAAGAGCCAAGGACAACATCAAAGGACCTACAGGCCTCTCTTGCATAAATAAAGGTCACTGTTCATGACTCCACTATCAGAAAGACACTGGGCAAAAATGGCATCCATGGAAGAGTGGCGAGATGAAAACCACTGCTAACCCAGAAGAGCATTAAGGCTCATCTGAATTTTGCCAAAACACACCTCGATGATCCTCAAACCTTTTGGGAGAATGCTCTGTGGATTGATGAGTCGAAAGTGGAACTGTTTGGAAGACAGGGGTCCCGTTACATCTCCTGCAAACCAAACACAGAATTCCACAAAAAGAAAATCATAACTACAGTCAAGCATGGTGGTGGAAGTGTGATAGTGTGGGGATGCTTTGCTGCTTCAGGGTCTGGGCAACTTGCAATAATTGAGGGAAATATGAATTCTGCTCTCTACCAGAAAATCCTAAAGGAGAATGTCCGGTCTTCAGTCCATAAGATGAAACTCAAGCGCAACTGGATTATGCAGCGAGACAATGATCCAAAGCATAGGAGTAAGTCCTAGTCCTAGATGTAAGTGAAAGACTGATCTCCAGTTAGGAAGCATTTGGTTGCTGCTAAAGGTGGCACAACCAGATTTTAAGTTTAAGTGAGCAATTAGTTTTGCACATGGGTGATCAGTATTGGATAACTTTTTTTGCTGCAATAAAAAAATAAAAATAAAACCTGTAGTGTGTGTTTACTCAGGTTACCTTTGTTTTATGTTGTATTTCGTTTCAAGATTTAAAAGTATTTACTATGAGATATACACAAAAACAGAAGAAATCAGGATGGGGAAATACTTTTCCACAGAACTGGACCGTATATTGTATGAGGTAAGAACACATGGAGCTTGTTTCAGTCACTTGTTTCACAAATGCTTCTCTGTGACACAAACTGTTCTCACTAAAAAAAAAAAAAATTTTTAAAATAGCAACCTTCCCTTCCAGTATCGTCACTGTTACCTGTCTGAGTGCTTCCAACTCCTCGCTGGCCACCATCTTCTCTGATGAGTTGTTTTTGAGGCGGGCTTCAGCTGCTTCCAGTTCCGTCTGCAGCTTGTCCACTTCTTTGATTACCTGGTCCCTTTCACTCATGATCAGCCTATACTCGTTAAACACAGAGTCCCGCTCCTCCTTGTACTTCTCAGCATCCTTCACCGCCTTCAGCTGGAAGTTCTTGTAACGCGTCATCTCTGACTGCAGCCTTTCCATCTCTCTTTGCAGCTCTTTATTCTGAGATGAAGCTTTATTCAGCTCCTGTTGCACAGAATCAAACCTGACATGGTACAAGCAAACGGTCAGAGGTTTTTTTTGTGTTTTTTAGCAATGCTTTATGATTCTGTACTGATGTTTGATGCTGTGAGACAAGGTTAAATAAACTTACTTATTCTATAAACCAAAGGTTCCCGACCCAGGTCCTGGAGTACCATCTGTCCTGAACATTTGAATGCTTTCCCTGCTCTAACACACCCACTCAGGAAGGGATGCTAATTAGCTGAGAAGTTGAATGGAGCAGGGACACTCCAGGAACTGGGTTAGGAACCTGGGCTATAAGTAATTGTTGTATTTATATGGTATTAAATGTTCCAGGATGCACACAGATGGCTGGTTACTGTAAAAACCTTACTTGGTAAACATATATATTGATAGTTTTTGGGATGTGTTGTACTACGTTCTCAGCAGAAAACACAAAATAACTACAACTGATGCCAGAGCATCATGGAAAAATCAACCAGAAACTGTGTTTTCCAGAACATAGCACACCAAACAATATGAAGCCATTGGTACTCCACCTACCTGTATCAGTACAGGTTGGACATAATATTTATTTAGTGCTGCACTGTACAGTTAAGTACTTGGCCATCCAACTGGCCCAGCTACCATGGTTCTGTGTCTGTAAATCTGTTTAAACAGTTGGCTGTGAATGAAAAGGGGGGTGTCTGAGCATTTGGTTGAAAAACAGCACTAGCTAAAGCAAATAAGCAGAGGTTGGGAAACACTCTGGTTTTCCCTTCTCCTGTACCGATTCCACGAGTGAACAGTCAACAAGAGAACTTTTTCTCCTGCCAGCCTCAGCAAGGTAATTTACCACTTAAGCGTCAGAATGAAGCAAATAAATTTTACAATAATGAAGTATATTCAACAACTTCAGTCTTCTCTTTCAGGAAGTATGAAAGCGTTATTCAATCTAGTCAAGAAAGAGATCTAGCACCTGTAAGATTATCAAACAAGGTACACTTGATGTTTACTGTGAAGTTACAGTAAAAGCTTGATATGAATTTGTTGTTTTAATATAATTTCCCCCCTTTCACAGTCACTCATTTTACACTAGATTCAGACTATATAAATAAAAAGAAGTGCATTTTTATGTAACCAGATGAAAATGTATAGTCTCGAGTCCAGTTTGCTTCTTACCTCCGGATAGAGGTCGAGTACTGTTGTTGGTAGTGCATGGCTGTATCCCTCTGCTTCATTAAAGTGTCAGTCTGTTTCTGCAGCCGTCTATACTCTTCCTCCGCCTGTTCCAGTCGACTCAGATCTGTGTTGTGATTGGCTACCTTTTCACTGTATCGCTTGCTCAAGTTGTCATACTCTTTCTTCAACCCCTCCAGCTTATCCATTGCCGTGTCATAGAGTTTCAAAACCTCAGAGGACCCGTTCTCCCTAATAACCTGGACAGGAAACACGAGACAGCCGATCCTTTATTTATTATATACGAGAGCAAAAATCTGTTTGATCAAAGGCCAAAATAAGATACATAATGCAAACACCAGGTGGCAGCCATGTATTAAAAAACAGGACAGTATCTCTCTACAGCAGCAGAACACAAACTAAGTAGTTTCTGTTTTATATTTGATAGAGCCATCAAAACACAATGAATTATTCCCAAACAATCTACAATAAGGATATTACTCCAAAATCAATGCACTGATTAAACTTTACAGAATTTTTACACTAGCATAATTTGTCATTTTTATACATGTATGTAAACAATAAGACGTCACATCACTTTGTGCCTCAGGTCAACTTCACTCGGATTTGTTGTAGAACAGGCATCTGGGCCAAGACTCCGGTTCTTACAATACTGAGCAACTGTAAGTAAATGTGTGTTAGACTCCACTCCCATCTGTCTTTGCCCTTCCAGGCTGCTCTTTTCACTGCGAGTGATGTGTTTAACAACACTCCCGGGCAAAAGCAGGACCCACTGCACATTTGACACATTAAATGGCCAGTCAGTGCAGCTTCCATTACACAAACCACACAGGCCATGCTCACACAGCAGCCCTGCACTCTACTGCGGGTACTGTCATGATCATATTATTGCCTCACTGATGGATAAAAACCTCTGCAGAAGACACTGGGGAAGAAGCCAACAGCCCGTGAACATTTCCACAGTTTTAATCTGGAAGGAAGCCCAATAAATCAGTCAGCAGGAGGGGAAAAAATGAAAACGGAGTCATGACAGGAAGCCAATATGAGTGGCTCAGGGAGACGTGTCCATGTTTACACAGTTACATCTCATCAAATAATCTCCAAGATCAACAGCTTATGACTGACACCATTTAAGGTCAAATGAGAGATATGGTGCTTATGCTGTGAGGATTCAGGGAAAGGAAGACACCCTTGTTTGTTTTAAGAATGCTCACAGGCCAATTGGCTCAACATGTACTACTAAGTAGGGAAGCTCCGATCAGGATTTTTGCAGCTGATGCCGATTACCGATTTCTTGTTATCGTGATCGGTCCATCACGATAATGATCCCGATCATTCAAGCTTTCTATAAGTGACATGTAAGTTTCCTGTTGACTGTCAGTGTTAACTTTTTTTTTTTCAGATAAAGTAATACCACAGATGCTGCCTTGGTTATTTTATTTACAGTAATGTTGTAGATTGTTGTTTTAATTGAGAAGCAAATAAATAAGCACAACAGATATTTATTTTACAACGAACATTTTAATAAGCCTTTAAAAATACACGGCAAATGGCAAAAGTTTCATTGTTTCTTGAGACCTCGTAATAATTCCACACTGACGACATGACTGCAGCGCTAAAGTTTAATGTCATCATGTGTTTTATGTCATCGGTTCGTGAGATCGGTCAAATTTAGAGACTACCAATCGAGTCATAGAATGTGATTATAGGCTGATACCGATTGGCAGCCAATCGATCGGAGCGTCCCTAATAACAAGAGACAATGCAATGACAATTTAAATCACATTTCCTGGTTATCTTGAGGGCTGTCTGAAAATCTTATTTCACATATTAATATTTTCACAAACCTAAAACACTACAGACAGAAAATTCCACACTGAGAATATCCCATCATCCATATTCTATACTGCTTATCCTACACAAGCTCGCAAAGGAGCCTGGAGCCTATCCCAAGGAACTCGGGGCACAAGGCAGGAAACACCCCGGACTGGGCACACTGAGAATATTTGTTTGTGAAAATTAACAAATAAAGAACAAAACCAAAAGGCTTTTTCACACTGTGAAAACATACATTTTCAACATGATTAGCTTAATTGTTGGCACTGATCCAATACCCAGTATTGGTACAGGGCAGAACCGATATCAGAGGAGGTATATCGGATCTATAAAATGTTCACATATATTAAGATTTCACAGTTTTTTCTTATGTTAAGATTTATTTTATTATATTTATACTTCATTATATTTAGAAAGTAAGTGATTTTTGTGTCAACGAGTTTAACTCTGAAGAGCTTCAGGTTAGAAAAATAAACATTTTAAAGCTTAGTGGATTAAAATATATACTTCCAATATACTAATACCCATCCTATGGGTATTAGTATCAGCTGATACACAAAGTTTCAGTGTCACTATCTGTATCAGAAAAGAAAGTGGTATCGAGCCATCTCAAATGTTTACATTAGAAATCGGTAAATAGAACACAACACATTCTTTACAACTGCTAATACTACTACATTTGTATGAAAAAATGATGTGAAATAATTCTGGACGGACATCTTCCTGATTGTCCCCTACATGTACTTCTCAGAAAAACCTTTCAAATAATCTTGTTTTATCTTGTCTAAAATCACCATCTATAAACTAAACAATAAAAAAAAAATATTACGGTGCTGCCCTTACAAATCAACATTCAGTCTTTTTATCTTACACAACAACAGTAATCAGCATTGAGAGTTTAGCAACCAGCGTACTATAACTCTTCCCAGCATAACCTCTACCATCCATTGTGCCAGCTGGTTCCCTGCAGTAGACCATGCAGAGCTGCATATGCGCTGGATATCTGTTAGAGTCATACCTGTTGTTGCTGGAGCCTCATATCAGCCACCTCTTTCTGGTCCTCTGAGTGCAGTCTCTTGAGCTCCTCACAGCTCTGTTTCAGATGGTTGTGCTCTCTTACTAGCTGAGCATTATCTCTTCTCATCACCTCCATCTCCTCTTTTAGCTGAGACTGATCACTCAGGAGACGACTGTGCAGCATGCTGAAACACAATTCAGTCCATCTGTTATGAATTCTATTGCAAACTGCGCAGGAGCACAACAGGCATTTAATTAGGTTGACCTAGTGTGTTCACACTTGAAATTCAAATCTGCATTTTAAATGAGACAAGGGTCCCAGGTGCACCAGGGTGCCCAAGTATATGTGTTTATAAATTCTCCTTTTGGTTTATTAATTTTATTTTATTTTTTTTAAAACAGGAATGTAACTACCAGCTATTTTAGTGGCTAAAAGTGATTAACCATAGCCCAATCTGGCAACAGTCACTGGGAAACAATGCAAAGGAATTGGTAACTTTTTCACAATTTTAATTCAATCTAAATGATTTGTAATCATAATGCATTAAATAGAATTTTTTTTAATGTTGTACTTGTTCAACCAAAAATTTAAAGTGCATCATTACTAAACATTGGCATTGCCGTCATAAGAAGCAATATATAAAATGTGATAATCCTACATTTTTTCTCATTTCCATCAGTATATACACATTCCAATCAACTAGAGATGTCGGCAAGCGGCCACATGCCCCTACATGACTACATAATACCCAGAATTACAGTAGCTGGCACATCTGTGCATGTCTGGATGCCTGCAGAAGTGCAGATTAATACCGAAAGATTAGTCACAAACTAACCCTTTAACTAAAGCTACTTAAAACAGACATCATTTGAGAGAACACCCAAAAGTAATTCAGTGCATTAATAGGATACATCTGGTTTTTCAGGTACGCAACAGAGCCATAACACCAATTACTAATTAAATGCTCTGTTAAAAACATGTGGATGGATGTCAACAGTAGCATCGTCCTTACCTGCCTCCCGCTTTACAGGAAAATCCCACACGCCTACATAAAAAGCTGCGTCCTACAGCTAGCGACAGAAAATACTCACTGGTAGAAGTCGGCTTCCTTCACTGCCTCCTCGCACCTCTTAAGGGTCTTGGTATGCTGGTTCTGCAGAGACTGTAGATCTGCCATGGCCTTCATGCACTGGGTCTTGAGCCGCTCATAGTCGTGACTGGCTTTGGAATTTGGCCTTTTGGAGACAAGAGAAATACATCAGTGCTGTCTCACTCTGTCTGTAAGGGTGCTTCACTGTTAATACAGATAAAGGACAGACGTTTGCAGCATTTTAAGGCATGGCATCACGGAGAGAAAATGTTCCAGTAGACTAAGGAGAAACAAAGTCGGTGGTATTATATCAGTGTGAATGTAAATAAAAATGTATGTTATTTATGCATTAATTAAATACTGTGTCACATCCTTGCCAATAAGCTGTAATTTTTTGACAGCGGCAAGCGACAAAGCACAAGCACAGCATTTAAATAGAGATTTTCTCAAGTCTATGCAAATTAGGTACGACACAGTAAAGAAACATTTCCAAATGATTGGCTCAACCGATTCCTCAGACTAATCCCATGGCGTGCATGTTTCAACATTGCTTTACTTTCCCACTCACAACTTTACCTCCAATTTACTCTCGGACATGAAGAAATGGATAAAAAGTAACTATGGTTTCATGTTATCTTGTCATAAAATGTGTACAGACGCATTACGAAAAAATATAAAGCTTGTAAGGAAGAAGCAGAGGTCATTACTTCTGGTGTGTTTACATAGCTAGTACAGTTAAACTTGCTGTGTTAATCTGCCAACAAAGCTTGTACAAGGCCTAACACATAACATGTAAATCAAATGTAAATTAATTTCAAACAAACATGACGTGGCTACAGTTTCTCGTCAGAGCGCTGGACAGTGCACACCCAGACACAAGGAACATCAAGAGTGCTCACTACATGCCCACAGGAGACAAACTACATGTGTTGGAAGTGACGTTCACATGCTAGTGTGATCATAGGGTCAGACAGTTTAGATCCTGAGCAGGAGAGTGAGGGGCACCTGCAGTCATCGAAGGTAGTGCCGGGCGAGGCAAGGGCGAGCCGCTTGCGAAGTTCATCTCGTTCCCTGGTCACCTGTCTCAGCTGGAACAGGATGGCTTCTCCGTTCTCACTGGTCGGACGGTTGTCATTAAGCGCAGGCGGAGGCGAGGAGGCTTTGGAACCTGAAACATTGAGCACGTCACCGGCGCAAAGGCACTTTCACCACCCGATAACTCTAGGGTACATACCCAAATCTCACACAACAATGTGCTTCGAAAACAGGTCCCTGGGAACCCCAATATAGCACATTCCTTGACTGTTTCAGTTTAGGAAGGATTTCATAATTAGTAAGGTGAAATATTCTTAAACAAGTAGCCCAAACAAGGGGCTGTTTTAATAACTGTTCTAAAAATAGTAGGAAATAATAAATGCTTGTTAAACTAAGTGATTGAACACTGCATAGCCATGACTCGTACTGGAAAACAAAATTATGAACAATCAATAGTGCATGAAAGTCTTAATTAGTAACAAACCAACTTAATTTGAATTCACTTCTAAAGGGCTGGTTAGGTTTTCAACTTTCAGGAAAATAGGTACAAGAGCAGACATCCTGTACACTATGTAAATCATGACCTTAAAAAGATCACATTCTTCTTCAATCGTCTAGTCTGTGCCATGACAATCGGCTGCAAATATTTCGAGAAGTATTTCAGATTCGTGATTTTAATCTATGTGTACGATAAAGGCAGAGGACAAAGCACATCATTTGATAAGGACAATTTCAGCCTCTTTCCTGATAGCCTTTAAACTGCTATCTGCGCCGAGCTGAATTTGTTTTTGATTTTGCTGAATGTCCTACAGAAGATTTATCTGACAGGATTGACCACATTTGCTTCCTGCTTAAACTTAGGTGTGTCTTCTTTTCAGGAGCGCTGAAAAGGCTTTGGCTTTCTGAGAGAAGCAAAGAACAGCTGTCGTCAAAGCCTGAAAGAATCACACAGGAGGGTTTTGTTTTTCTTCTTTTGCCTCATCACTCGGCTTCTCAGACAACCCATGCAAGCAGAGACCACTGTAGATTTCTCTGGCAAAACTTTCAGACCTTGTAAAAAAAAAAAAAAAAGGTTTGTGCTGACTCATTTAGACAGAAGACAACCACAGAGCAGCAATGAGTTTGCAGATTTTCTTCCTCTGGCACTGAACCAGGTAAACTGTGCTCTGCTTCCCAACACACTACAGCCTGATCACCACAACACTCATTATCACTTCCTCGCTTTGGCAAGAATAGAATGGGGATTTAGAGCTGGTAAACCTGCCTGAGACACAAACATTTACACACATGCAGACACACACAGACACGGTGCAAGGCTGTGCGAATTTGCAAATGGTGAAAAGGCCAGCTGATAGGCCTCAAACATACCAACACTGCTGAGGGACGAACTGCTCTCTGAATCCGACGGCATTGTTGACAGGACACTGTAGGTAGACCCTGTACAGGAGAGGAAAGAGGACAACATGATGAACACGTAACTGTTGTTTTCAAAATAATCTGCTCGTCATAATCGTGCCACTAACTGGAAATAAATCATCCATGGTTAAGCAAAACGTGCAACCTTCTTAGAACAATAACAGTAATTATACTCAACTGCACAGGTAATACGGATATCTGCCAAATACACTTGGTAACAGCATACAGATTAATTAGTATATTTAAATATGGCAAGTAAGCAAACAGCAAAAGAGCAAAATATTTAGCGGGGTGCTTATTCAAATGTCCAAAATAAACTATTTCTCATCTGATTAAATTGGTATTTAAATAGGAGATATGCCAGTTTAAATTCAAATTAAATGAAATGTGCATCATTGTGTGAATTTTGTGAACATTTTCTTTTAAACTCCGCATGTAACAGAATAGCAGAGGCGCCAGCGACTGATATTGTGTTTTAAATGGCACTTGTTAAGTGGAGATGTACAGTATACAGCCATATTTCAAAAGGCACACATCCCCACTCAGCTTTTGTCTGTTTTTACTAGAGCTGAAACAACTAATCGATAAAACCTATAATAACTGATTATGAAAATCATTGTCAACGAATCTCATTAACTATTAGTTGGTCTTCATGCAGTACATTTATTCATTATGGTAGAATAAATGTAGACATGTAGTGGTAGACAAGTTCAAGTGTCACATTGATGGATAAAATAAACAAAAGACAATTCAGAGAGTCAAATTAAATGTCACACCAACAATAAAATGTAATTGAACCTGGTATTTGAACCAATTCCTGGGGAATGACAGGTTCTACCAATCAACCAGGGATTGCTAGGACTGCAGAATTCAGTGCTTTTGTGCATCCATGAAAAGTAATGCATTTTTTGTGTTTATTTATGCATTACTTTTGCACAAAAAAGATTGATCTATAAATCATTTGTATGAACATTTATACAAGACATTGGGTATTCATGAACATCTTGTAAATTCCGAAAATCGTTGCACGTTGCTACGTGCTCCCGAGTGTGAGCAAATTTACACGCAAGATGAATAACTAATGTAAACCTCGACTTGTTCGACTTCAAATAATATTTGCATGGATTAGCTTCTGAACTTTTATATATTGAACATACTGTCGATTCTATCATTTTGGAGTCTCCATCAAAAACATATCCTCGTGCTAGTTCACTAAGTCAGGGGACGAAGAATACGACTGAATATTTTGTGAAAAAGCAGTCGTTTTATTCATCATATTTGCATTAAATAAAGAATAATAAATAATATAAATAATAAAGAAAACAAGCCGATACAAATCGATACTACAACTAATCATTCAATTATGACAAAAGAAATATCACCGTATAAATGGAGGCTGTTCCGTCTGTGTACAGCCATAAGCCGTATTATACTGTATATTATTAAATATTTTATTGGCATAAAGGGGAGTCAAAATAGTTTCCACATACGCCTTTCAATCCTTACCCTGATCACTTATTTTGAATCAAAATAACTTTACAGTATCTCACAAAAGTGAGTACACCCCTCACATTTTTGTAAATATTTGATTATATATTTTCATGTGACAACACTGAAGAAATGACACTTTGCAACAACGTAAAGTAGTGAGTGTACAGCTTGTGTAACAGTGTAAATTTGCTGTATATTCTGACATTCAACCTTCAGTCAGTTCCTCCAGGATTTCACGATCGCAGAAACGCAAAATTAAGCAAACTCCACAATATTCCAGCAGCTTGCAATTTTTCAAAATTGCCATAGATTTTACGCAGATTTGCGCCATGACGCGTCATGTGACATCACAACATTCACTGAGTCAAAACCTTCGATTCACGTACACACGAGTACATATAAAAAGTCATATTTACCAACAAACATCAATGCTAAAGACCGTGCAAACCAATTTCATGCAATTGGAACACGTAGTGCAGAAATAATAAAAAAAAAAAAGAAAGAAATCAAATAAGTTAATAAAATAATTAGATAGTGATCAAAATTAATTTGCTATTAAACAGTGATCATTCTTCTGCACCCCATCGATCAGAACAGTCAATAAAGCTGCTGTACCGTTGCTATTTCTATACAAATCAACTAAGACTAAAACAATATTTTAAGGAACACATTAATAGATCTCTGCAAATGACTCTCTTGCTGGCAAGCATTACAAAAAAATATACACATACTAAAGCAGGAAGCACAATAAGTTTGTATCTCTGATGCCAGCACAGCTTAACCTAGAGCTTAGAACATGTTCATATTATTATTATTATTATTATTATTATTATTATTATTATTATTAAAGCACTCATTCAAAAAGAACATTAAAACAAGAGAAAGACATTAAATCGTTGGCCTTCCAATTCAGGACCCTTTCTCCGCCTGCCTTTTTTTTTTTTTTTTGGAACAATGAGTGCACAGGGGTGGCAAGATCATGTCTCATTATCAGTTCCCCTGTACTTCACATAAAAGAGGCCGAGCTTACAACCTCACGGCCTCAGGATACATCAGCTCTCCGCTTTCACACCGACGCGGGATGATGACAGAGAAACGCACAGATGTGCAAACCAAGCCTTGATTTAGCCTTGAGAGAACACTTCAGAAACTGCAGCAAGGTTTTTAAGAGGGAGCGTTTTAGAGGCTTTTCAGAGTATTGGTTTCTCAGTGTACGGGTGTAGCCTAGTAATTACTGATGTAGGCCTACTTACAAGAAAACACGCAGGAATGAAATGAAATACTATTTGGATGAATAACTGAGCATCGAATGAGTGCATACGAGTATATAAAATCACATTAACTTGGATATCTATAAGGGGTGTAACGATCCACAAATTTGGATTGATGAACCGTTTTTAAAAGGCGACGATTGAAGTTAATCGAAGAAACAATCATGAATCAATTATTACAGAAAAAATGACAAACAACTGCGGAGTAAAAATTATTCTGATTTTTAAACTGATGTGTAAATAATTCAGTAGCCTAGCACAGTGATTCGCCGGTAACTTTGCTGCTTTTAAAATAATCATTCATTTGACACCTTTGTCATTATCATTTGCAAATTAGCAGTAGGCCTATCCCAGATTCTGAGCGAAGTTGGTCACATGTCAGTCGGAGGCTTCTAAAGCGTATCATCATATTGTAGCAGATTCAGTGGTAACGTCAAATATCAAACTGTTGCCTTCTAAATTGTATCATATAATGCAGAAGCCTGAGGTTTACACCCTTTAAGATTTATTTAATAAAAGTTGCCATTTTAATGTAAATATCTATCACCTGGTACCAGTTAGTCTATGTGCAAAATGACCTTAATGTAGTAAAGGAGCAAAGGCACTAGCTTTTGCCACAAGACTCAGAAAATCAGTGCTGATTGCAACAAGTAAAAGACTTTAATTGAATTTCTTTTTATAAAAAAAAATACAAATAAAATAAACCTGACATCAGTAAAGCCTGAATCAAGATTTCTGCCAAGTCTTGTCTACTTGTGTCAGTCCAGCTGTCTAAACTCACCTCAGCTCTGTGCCGATGAGGTGTGGAAACACTGAGCTTAATGACTCCACAACACAGCATCAATATACCAAGGCAATGTTATATACCTAGCAGGTTCTAAGTTTATATTATGTCGGAAACTAATAATTATTTTGAATCACTAATGAATAAATCTCGCATGGCATGAGAATATTATCAAGCGGCTTATATAGACTACACCCAAACTAAACAAGGTAATATATTCCATACACTTCTTTACTGGTTCATACTTTGTTGTAAATATAGGATCAATGATGTTAATAGCTAGCTAGGAGGTCTTACCTGGTTTTCAAGCCCTGATTTATAAGTCAAATTCCAACCAGTCAAATTCAAAACAAAGGCCAATATCTGCTGGCTATCACGCCAACTGAAACAGCAAATTCACTTTGCTTGCTATGCACGTGTGAAAGGAGTAATTTTCAATTTGTGGACTTGCCTTCAGAGCTCGGGTGCTGACTACTGGTTTTTAACGGGGTCAGTGAATTGACCCCCAGCATCTTTGCCGTGAGCCGAAAGCTGGATGGCGATTTGACACACAATATACATTAATATGCATCGTGTATCGTACAGAAATACTTCAGAAATACTTCATCGCTTCAGAGTTGAGAAAATAGTTTAACTACTTATAAGTGAATTGATTCAAAAACAGCTTTGCTATGTTTGGCATGAAGTGACATGACCTGGGGTGTGGCAGAGCTTGCTTCATAACATAGACCCCCTAATCGATGAAATATGTTGCCAAGTACACACATGACTACAACTGCATGACAATGAAGTGGTCAGAAAATTTACATAAATATTACATTAACATGACAGTCTGCATGAAAAAAAATCCTGTTTTTAATTGCAAAAATGTTCTACTCTCAGACTGCTCGAAACGATCATGCTCAGTCCAGGCCGATCAATTGTGATGAACATGATGGCAATCTAGTTAAAATAAGGTTTATCCTAGGAGATATCGTTATCTATCATTATATCACAGTAGTAACATTAACCTTGCATTAACCCTAACCTTGTAGGAGGGATAAAAAAAAAAGGGAAGATGACAGAGCGTGAGAATTGAGTGTACACTTCAATGAAGAAGTAACAATATTCTAAGAGTAACAATATTCTGTTTAATTATGAAACCAGTAAAGGTGGCATTTTACTAAAAAATATGTAACATTTGCTGCTCTCTCACTAGCTGGTGTCAAATTGACAAGCACAATAGTGGTTTTTGACAATCAAATAATCCAAGCACCCAAAAAATAAACAAACTCCACTAGATCCACTGGTTTGTTAAACATCACATTGACTATGAAAGTCCTATTACTTTTGTCTAGACTCAGACATGATCAAATAACCTTTCATATCATGTCTTCATTACATTTGTAAAGAGTTTCTCATGCTTTGAAATCTGATCCTTTATTACACATATAAACAGACAGTATATAAAAACCAGTGAAGGGGATTCCAGCAACAGATTATATAACATGCAAGACAAGCTATCGTATGTGCGGGAATAAAAGGTCTCTCAACATATTGCTATTTTGGTTAGGATAAACACAGCTGGCTTACTAGATATCCAGCTTTTCATTCTTGTTTAAAACACCACATAAATGTGCTTATTGGAAAGCAATGAAATACTAAAAATGTTGTGTCCCACCACATTCATGGCAAAGGTGAGTAAATTTAAAATCCTGAAGAACAGGAAACTTAAAGAAAGAATGTAACAATTAACGTATCAAAAAAATTACGAGGCCTTTCCACTTGGATTCTGCTTAATGAAGGATCTCAATGATGCAATTCTGATTACTGTCGATTCATAGATTTTATTATTAATGATAATTAATCCCACCCCCCCCACCAGCACCATTTTCTTTCCAATTTTGCCACCACTTCCCAATTCCCAACCACTTAGCCAGCTCTCCCCGGTCACATGACTGCTAGAAACTGGGGAGGGTTAGAGCAAACATGTGCTTCCTCTGCGACACGTGAAGCCAACTACCAAATTGTTTTCAAATTGCTGCCCATGCTGCGTCACAGGACAGCGTGACACACGCGGAGGAACGCGCCATCCGCCCTCGTCCATGAGTATGAGCTCACAGATGTCAACGGCTGGTTAACGTCAAACTCGCGATCTTCCAATAATAGGACAAACGCTTGCAAATTTAAACTGATTTAGCGCCACAAGATGCGTGTCCCCAATACACAACAGATCCTGCTTTTTCTACGTTTTTTTAGTTATCAGTGAATCCCATTAAATCAGAATAACCTGATTCAAACTAATACCTTTGAATTGACCAGAGAAAATTTAGGAGTCTTCACTATTTGTATTCCAAAACGAACAGATCTGAGCTCAGCTCAGCTCCTATTTTCAGCCTGAAGTGCTCCTTGTCATCATGCCAGGCCTGCAGAGATGGCTATAGAGAGAGTCTGACAAACGATTCTGTTTACCCACATCTCAGGCGTTTACATCAAATTCATTCTGGCAGTGTTCCTTCTTTCCTGAAGAAGCCAGTGCTGTTTGATTAAATCTGGAGCGAGCCCAGTTCAAAGTCACCCCCTTTTCTCTCCCAGACAGCAGAAAGACATAGTGCACAGTGCCTCAGGAGCAGAGGCACCATACGGACCAGGAAGCCTTTGTTCAGCTAGCTTGCAGTTTCCCATGAGGCCGCACGGCAATGCTGTGGCACCAAGGGCAAGGTTCAGGAGACGCAACAAATCAGGATTCAGCATCGCTCACATGAAGTGCCAGTGTTTACAGTAGTTTTAAGGGAAAGGCCTGCAGCATAAAGCTCTCACATATCAGATGATGTCACCCATGTAGAGACCTTCCAACTTTTGAAAACGTGGTTGGACAGCAATGTAATCCAACAGTCACCAACTACAAAAGCAGATGAAATTACATCATGTCACCTATGACCAAATTTAAAGACACAACCAAAAAAAACAGATGATACTCAATTACAGGTGGTGTGGAGGCAAGACAACATGGAAGACAATATAGGAAAAGAAAGTAAAAGAGAAGAAAAAACATATTCTAAACAGTTTCCAACCATTTCCACCATTCACAACTCTTTAATCATAGGCCTCTCAGTTGTGGGCATGTGATGTTTTCATGCTCACCACCTCGTTTACAGGTATGACACTGACAAACAACATGCCTATTTCTGAACAACCTATAATTAGAAACATCTGAGCTTATTGTATAATCCTTTTAAATGTATACAGAGAATATCCCTGCACTTGAAGGCTTTTGTAGACTCGTATTAATGTAATAAATGTATCGATGTTAAACATTATACATGTAAGATGGTTCATCCTAAGCATTGCTTTACGTGGCTCTCTAAGTGATAAAAACTTATGTACATGATTGGTTACGTAAAGCCGCCAATTCAGATAACTCTAAGCTTCATACAAATTGGGTTTACAAAGCTATCAAAGAGCAACATCGTTAATTTCAAGTCTCCTTCTACACTACTTAATTCCTCCAGCTTTGAAATGCTTACTCTGGTTCTACCGAGTTTCTCGCCATTTTTCCCCAAAAGCACGGCATGGTCTTTTGCTCACAAAAGAATTATCCAGCTGCACTGGGCACCTACCAGTTTCAACATAATTTTTCCTTTCCAAACACACTGAGATGGGGGTGGACTGAAGGGGCATTGGAGGCATGTCTATAAAATGACTGACAAGAGGGCCATGCAAACACAGACACTCACGGCCCACGGTTTTCCAAATGGGTTCCTCAGCCACATAATACATTTGTGCCGAGTCAGTGGCTTTAACCGTTATTTTTATAACGTTCTACATACGTCCAGGTTAACTGTAAGAAATAAAAAAATGGAGTGTTGCACCTTTAAAAACAGTTACAAACAAATATAAAAAATAAAAAAATAAATAAATAAATAAATAAATAAATAAATAAAGTGTCATTCTTTAATGATTAAAAAAAATTGCAGTCATTGGCAAATTGCTGTGGGGTAGAACACTTTGGAACATACCGTTATTGGAAAATAATCAACACCCGTTGTTAATTATTTTATATCTATAACAGCATGATCAGTCGTTTTTTTTTTTTTTTAAATCCTTACTTATCTCACATGTCCCATACTGATACGACAACCAGTGTATCGGATCAACCGTCATACCGTCCGTTACTACGTGCAGGTCTAAATTTAGAAATGTTTAGTAAGTTAAACACGCATTATAAATCACTTCACAGTAAAGAATTAAAGCTACCTGCACTGTCACCTTGATAAGAGTAATGGTCCTGTAAAAGCACCAACTGGCCAAACTTAAAATTTGCCCTACTTTGCTAAATAGTGCAAACTGTTATGACTGAAGTGAAATACATGTCAGCATAAATAAACAAGGTCAGTCATATCAAATACTGGCAGAAATGTTTCTAAGCAAGGCACAGCATAGTCACGTTAGAACTGTACAGAATGAAAAGTTCCTGGAGCAAACATTCTCAGACTTCCCCCAAACAAGTTCAATATGTCGAAATGAAATGAAACCCATGTTGCACCAGGTAATAGTGTCTCGATCTGTTCCTTATAGTGAAGGTTAGATAAGGTTCACCACCACACGAAAATACATTTCCCTTTGTTCAGCACAGTGCACACAGCTGTGCATTACTGCCTGTCCCATGCTTAATAGCTGCTCTTAACCTATTAAAAGCTACATGTGTCAGGTCAGTCAGCCATGGGCGGATTAGTGGGCCCATTTTCAAAAGCCTCTATTACAGGGTCTGATTGTAGCCAGCTATCAGTCCAGTGTCAGTCATCAGGTCCAGAATACAGCACTGAAGGAACTTAGAGCAGCACTGTTTATTTCTATTGCTGCACAACCAGTATTTAGACTTTGGCATTTCCGGTGCATTACTCAGTAATTAAGACGCTTGAGATGGCTTGCAAATGGTAATTAAGTCTTTTTTTTTTTTTTTTTGATGGTACTGACTCATGGCGGACAATGCCACCAGACTCAACACCTTGTAGATACAAGAACCTATTCATGCTAATTTCATTTAGTGTATGCACACACACACATACAGCATAGCAATCCCATCCAGAATAATAAGCCCTGTTTCGCTTATGATTAAATTATATAAGATGAATGCCGACTCGTAGCAAATTTACAAGTAAAAAAAAGTTCCTACAATCTTCCAGGAATTAAGATTATCTTTCCATAATTTCAGGAATGCTCTGCGATTCATTCAACACAAAGCCAAAAAACATTAACAGCATATTCATTCCAGCGGTTTGGTGCAGTAGGTTGTATTAGTCAGGTCCAGTTATACAAAAGGCTGTCTTGCTGAGTTGCAGATACTGGATTAGACGCATGACAGCAGCTAAAAGTAGAGCAACATCCACTGCAGCAGCCCAACCAGGACAGTGTGCACAGCAGACAGCATGAAAAAAAGAAAAAAATACAAACCTTCCTGTCCTTGAAAGCAGGTATATTAACGTGTTACACACCTCAACGCTGCGAGTATAGCGCATGCTTCCGAATCAGCCGACATGCGAGCTGTTTGACTGGGGTATGATTTTTACTACGCAGGTTAATTAAACACACATATGACCGATAGATTTTTCATAAACCGTGCAGAATAAAGTCCAACTCAAAGCTGTCATAGAAACTCACTCACTCACTTTTCAGTAACGTTTACCCTGGTCAGGGTTGCAGTGGATCAGGAGACTACTCCAGGAACACACTGTGTCAGTCCACACATTCGTAAGCTCATTCACAGCTAGAAAGAAACCAGAGAACCCAGAGGAAACCCATATGCACAGAAACTCCATACAGGCAGTAACCCCAACTCAGGCTCGAACCAGAAGCTGTGATGAGGCATCGTTGTCCTCTGTACCACTGTGTCACTGCTGCCATCGAACGCTCCGTCTATTAGTAACAGTCATGTCGCAGTTAAAAGCCCATAATCAAGAGAAAATTAGCTTGTCAGACTCAAATATCTTCTCATCTCATAACCGAACCGTTGCCCAATGACTTTCTGACTTGTGATTTAAACATGATGTACTACATTAGAAATTTTGTTAGAAGAGAATAATCATGTTTGTTTCCCTTAATCTGTATTAAAGCATGTGACTGGCTCACCATACCTTATTGCATTACATTAGTTATCACCAACCTAGCTACTAGGTCCCATTTTTAAAATATGGCACTGGGCATCACATTGGCACTTCTACTTATCCAGTGGTCTACGTCAGCATTTCTCAACCACTGGGTTATGACCCAAAATTAGCTCTGCTACAACTGGTGTGTGAGTGTGTCTGAATGGGTGAATGAGACACAGTGTAAAGTGCTTCGGATAAAAGCGCTATATAAACGCAGACCATCATTTATTAGTTGCCCAATCATGGACCTCAATCAAGGTCTCTTTATGTAGTGCTGCTCTTACGTATGTGCTACCTCCATGCACCGTGCTAATCTGAACACAATTCAATGTCTGTAAAAATACATCCATTTATTTATTTATTTATAAAAGAAAGTATGTAGTCGATTCAGAAACTCCTACTTCGAGGGCAGCAAAATGTGTTCCCAAGTACAACCTGCAATATATCAAGTACGGTTTTACTGTTTTTCGAAACAGAAACAGATTAAATCAGTACCTAGTAATTGACAGGTGGGCCATGAATGACTGCCATTCAAAAAAAAAGTGGGTCACAGTGGGCGAAAGGTTGAGAAACCATGGCCTAGGTAATAAACTTATGATTGCTCAACCCCTGTAGAAAGAATTCTTACATTTTCTGACTCAAATGTTTAGACTGAATTTTGGCAAGGCTACAAAAGCAGATATTAAACCTTAGCAAATGTGCACAGATTCCTTGATTCCATCATCATATATAGACTGCATAAAAGCGCCCTCTCACAGAGAATAAGAAAAGGACAAAAGTGAGACATTATGTCCTGCCGTTGTTCTCTCTTTCCACAAGTTGGATCTATCGGGATCCGAGCTGACAGCCCCCATGGTCCATAAACAGAGCAAGCTGCTGACTGTGCACTTTGGAGTAGCTCAGCTTAAAACAAACGGCCTGTTGTCTCTGCTCAGCCCTCTGTTTGACTGCATGGAGGAGTCACCCTTTGGCCTGCTGTGAACAAGCCATTTCAAATTAAACAACCACTTGATTTTAAAACAGAAATGGATGGTTTCTCTCAAAGCCAACTCCCACAAGCCAGCCAGTGGTAGAACTCCAGCCTATGGATCACATCAAATAAATATTTAGACTGGAAGACTGTGGATAGAGCTGGGCAAAGATGCCAGGACAACGCTGTCTTTAACATGTTCAAGGGAAAAGTGTCGAAATCAGGACCTGCAGAAATTTGGGGGTGGGGGGCCTGCTCATGCACCTCATGAAAGTCTTGCTAATTAGCTGAGGAGTTGAAATGGGTGGGTTAAATGAGGCAGGACTCTGCAGTGCTGCTCCCCTCCAGGACTGGAGTCTGACACCTCTGAGCTAAATCAACATGACCGTCTAATGTACAGTGCAGAGCAAACATCGCACCAACGGTTTTTTTTGAAATTTCATTAAAAAGATGCAAGAGCTGTCAACTAGTCAAACGTCTAGGCTAAGCCCATTTAGGTCACCATAAATAATCAGATTTTTAGAAATGTTTCCAGCACACCCATTTAATTATCATATCACACATGAATCTCAATGACTTGAAATGCTCATCTTTTGCCTCCCTGTTTACGTTGATTTATGATGGTGTGTGTTCAATACACACTGCAGTGTGCAGCTCCTTCAGCCAGCTTGAAGAAGCAGTTGGAGCTTCCACCATACTGCCCTACACTAACCAAACCTGCCCCTCCTCCACCGCTCCCACTCCCAGCCTGTGTGTGTGTTCATGACTGCGGGTGTGTGTATGAAGAGGCTTGGCAGTGAAAAGAGTTGAGGCTCAGCAGTGGCAGCTTGAGAGAATGACTTCAGAGCAGGTCGCGATCACTGCAAATCATCATACACGTGAGTGTGTGAGCCAGCGAGGGAGAGGGAGAGCTTAGGCTTTCATCTGTCTATTCAGAGCTGGCTGGAGGACGTGGCCGCCCTTGGTCTAACACATCACACACTTGCCACAGCAACATAACGAAAGAAGTGCTTTAAAAAGGTTTGACAAAGACATACATTCAATATGTTCGGTCGTAAAATAATGCATTTGTTAGATATATGAGCTTATTGTAAGGAAATCTAAGGAATGCTAATAGGAATCGAAGACTAACATTGTGTAAAGGAATAAAACAACATGGTGTGCAGTTATAGGAACGTGACAAGGTGATGCGGCCTGACAAGAAGCACGATCGCTGTTCCCACCCTGATAAGGAACACTGTTCAACAACAGCACATCCTAAAGTGATTGATTCCGCTTAAAACACAACAGTTTGACACTGACTACTTTTACATGGACAGCAATAATCTAATTATTAACCTTATTCTGAATAAGACAGTATTGTGATTAAGGTGTTTACATGAGTCACTTTTAGAATGTTCCTTTCATGTTCTTGTTTTACATGTTATAGAACATAGATCGATTAACATCACACGTCATTACGTCACCGTGCCACGCCGTCTGACGTTCCCTCCAGAATTTCACGAATCAACATACAGTTCGTCTTCGTCATGGTACCGTATACAGTTTTGGGAGTTTTTATTTTTAATTTTACGAAAGGTTCAAGTGCAGTTATTATTAGTCATGCTATACGTGCCAATAGACGACTGCTTGAAGCCGTGGGCCGCGTCCCAAACCACGTACTTACCTACTATATAGTACATGTATATTGCCTACTATAAAGTAGGTACGTCCGTGGTTTGAGGCGCAGCCATGCTCTCCTGTTTGTCGTAAAACGGTTGAGTACTGCCGTGTGTGTACGTGTCCTGTCGCAAAACGCGATGAAAACTCCCACACGAAGTTAATAGTGTGATTAAGGTGTGTACATGTCTGTAATGCACTTCGATAATGCGACTAAAACAGGAATACTCCACATGTCTTAATTCGATTTGTGTTTACTTCGAGTATGACTTTAGTCGGATTAAGTTAATCAAAAATAGCTGTTTACATGATAGTCTCTTAATCAGAGTATTGTCTTAATATTGGATTATTGCGCTCTTCAGTGAAGTTTAATGGAGACTCACTCACTGTCAGGACGAGGATTTATGAATAAATCCGGATAAGGATATAAAGGTAAAACGGTCATTTCTGCACTGAAGATAACACGTCTGGAACACATTAAACAGCGCACACATCTGTCGCAGCATCCGACATGACAAGCCACGCTAATACACTTACGAATTTGTTTGAAACGCAAAACATAAAACACTCATGTTTCGGACGACCCAGATCGCGCACTTCTCCCGCAGCAGCAGCTCACTCTGTGACCTCCGCTGTTTTTCAGATGTGTTTTATTCATAGAAATGTCTTTTTCACCATCGTGAAGCGACGTCACTGACAGGGATTATCCACAGTGATGTCACAGACCCGACTAATCCTTAATGAAATTTATTGTCGATAATGTTAATGATCACTTCTTATCGATTTTATCGGGTTAGTTGTTACAGCCCTAACCCTAGTATAAACCTGTGATTTGAATAACAGTTAAACAGGAACAACAGTTAAAGCAGCACTGTTACAGAAACACCTTCTAACCACCGACTTCTTGTGGAGATTTAGGAATCACTGAACATATTTAAGACGCAATGTGGAAGATGCAGAAACGTGGACCTGAAGTCTCTTTCTTTTACACAATGCAAAGTGTGTGTGTGTGTGTGTGGGGATCGGAACGTATTTGATGCGCATGAGCTGACATTTCTCCTGCTTACGAGAATCTTCTATGCCTGCAGAAGCAGCACTCAGTGCCACGCTGAGAGGGCACACGCCTTTGCTTTTAACAACCATCAATATTGAACACGCTCTCTAAAAGAAACTCTTCCTCCATGTTTCATCACTTAAGATCCATTTCCTTCCACACAACTCGATGCACTAAGTAAAAGCTGACAGCGACAGTTTGAGAGACAAAACGGTATTCTAAAAATCAAGAAATCCGAACAAATCAGTGGAACGGCATCAGATGATCACCTCGTTCATCTGACAGCAAGACGAAAAGTAAACAAAAATGGCGATTAAGGAATATAAGTAAAAAAAAAACGCAAGTAGGGCGCACACGTTCATATTGAAAGGCAAGTGTTCCCATGGAAACCACCACGTCGATCAGGAACACGTGATGTGAAAAGAATTACATTACAGATGCTGCGCTTAATGTCATCAAGCATGATGTGGAGGAATGTTTGGGTAAACTAAGAAAGTAAACAACTTTTCATTCTCCATTTTCCAAAATTCAGATCTTTTTACTTCCCCCACTCCAAAGATGAAACAGTGTGAATTTGCCAAGAATTCAATATAAAAGAAATTGTGTTGCACTTTTTAAGATTCAGATGACCTGCAGTTCAAATTAGGTAAGTGTGGATCATCAGTATTAAAAAAAATAATAAGAGAACAAAATAAAAATTAAAAAACTCCTATTACCTACCATCTCCGATCAAATTCTGGCCCCATAATTATTTATTTTATTTTATTTTATTTTATCATGGGGGGTGGGGGGTGGGGTATACTTCCGTCCATCATATCTAATTACTCCAGTGATTCTACAGGGAAATACTGCACTAGAGGTAATCAGTACATTTCAGTGTAGACTGAAGGCTTCTTTCTGTAAGTGCTGTCAGATTTTCTAGTCTACTGTAACACTAGTGTGATTTACAGGGAAAGAAGAAATCTCACACCAAATCTCAGCACCGCTTACACTCGCGCTGCGTGAGCAGACATGGCGACCTCCATCCTGATCTCAGTGAGGAGGGATCCTGTGATCCAGTAAGTCTTACCGGAGTGATCTGCCGGTCCTCCCCCGTTGCTGAACAGGGCAGAATACAGGTGAGGGTAGGTTTTCTCCAGTGCCACACACAGGGCCAGGAAATGGTCGCGTTCCTTGCTCATGAGCATCTTCAGCAGCTGGTCCACTTTCTCGGAGCTGGTGGAGCAGTTCTGGTCCAGCTCGAGTGTGTCCCGCTCGCTCAGGCTGCCGGATTTGGCGAGCAGCTCGATGAGGCGCTGCGCATCCGGGATGGACTGCACCAAGTTCTGGTGGCACTGCTCTAACAACTCTTTGTGCTTCGGCTCCATTGCAATTCGCGCAGTTCCCTAGCTAACTGGCTAAGCTAGCTTCTTGTTGTGTCGGCGGAGACGGTGACCTCGACTCAAACCCAACAGAACCCCCGATAACCAAAGCAGGAACTCCCTTCCTTATGGTCACTTGTACGATTTGAGCGACTGTGCCATGATATACGATGGCTTAATACAGCAGTTTCTGATCACACCGAGCAAAAACGCACACGAAGCCATATTTGTTGCCTGAGGCTGTTGACTGCACTAAACAGCTAGCGCTAGGTACATTTCCCCAGCTCACTTACTTTCTAGCCACTTCTTTCCTCTTCCAGCGCAATTCTCCGAACAGCAGCATTTCCGTCCACTTTTATCACTTCTTCTTCGCCATTTATTCGGTAACGTGTCGACTTTAGTGCGAACGAAACTACCGTAACTGTTGGCGTTCCCTACTCAAACTGTAAGCTCCGCCATGTCTCAGCAGCTCCAGTAGCTGCTGCCTGCTGTCAATCAACTCGCCTCACAATAGCCATGTAAGGTAAAAGTGGGTGGGGCTTTACGCAGACACACCTGATTTCTCTCAGTGGGCGTGCACCTTTAGTCCACACAATGTTGTTTAAGTTTGCAACTAAATATATTTCAATCATGGTGTAAAGGAAGGAGTTAATAACAGTGAATTACGTGGCCATTCTCTACAGACAGGGATAGAGTACTGTTAGAGTACCGGGGCAGTGGTGGCTTGACGTTAAGGCTCTGGGTTACTGATTGGAAGATCAGGGATTCAAGCCCCAGCTCTGCCAGGCTCTGCAAGCTTACAACAAAATATAATCCAATCATGGCGTAAAGGAAGGAGTTAATAACAGTGAAATATGTGGCCAGGCTCTGGGTTACTGATCAGAAGGTCGGGGGTTCAAGCCCCAGCACTCCCAGGCTGCCAATGTTGGGCCCTTGAGCAAGGCCCTTAACCCTCTCACTCTGCTCCAGGGGTGTTGTATCTTGGCTGACTCCTGGGAATTTCACACACAACGGTCTCTAGAGTTTACACAGAATGGTGCGAAAAACAAAAAACATCCGTGAGTGGAGGGTCTGCAGCCTGGAATACCTTGTTATTGAGAGAGGTCACAGGAGATTGAGCAGACTGGTTTGAGCTGACAGGAAGTCTACAGTAACTCAAATAATCACTCTTTAAAACTGTGGTGAGCAGAAAAGCATCTCAGAATGCTCAACGCATCAAATATCAAGGTAGATGGTCTACAACAACAGAAGACAACCTCAGATTCCACTGCTGTCAGCCAAGAACAAGAATCTGAGGCTATCATGGGCACCAGCTGACCGAAACTGGACAGTTGAAGACTAGAAAAAGACCAGGAGTTTTCTAATCTTCAACTGTCCAGTTTTGGTGACTCTGTGCTCGTGATAGCCTCAGTTTCCCATTCTTGCCTGACAGGAGTGGAAGCCAGTGTGGCCTTCTGTTGCTGTAGCCCATCCACCTCAGGTTTGATGTTTTCTTGAGATGCTTTTCTGCTCACAGCGGTTGTAAAGAGTGATTATTTGGCAGCTTGAACCAATCTGGCCATTGTCCTCTGACCTCTCTCATCAACAAGGCATTTCCACCCACAGAATTGTTGCTCACTCAATGTTTTTTGCACCATTCTGTGTAAACACTAGAGCCTGTCATGTGTGAAATTTCCATGAGATCAGCAGTTTCCAAAATACTAAATACAGTTTATGAAATGCTCAAACCAGCTCGCCTGGTACAGAAAGTCACAGAGATCACACTTTTCCTTCATTCTGATGTTTTTTGTTTTTGTTTTTTTGCATTGAGCTGCTGCCACATCATTTGCTGATTGGATAACTGCATGAATTTGCAGGTGTTCCTAATAATGTGGGTGCATACGAGACAAAAAAGGTAACCTTTCATTCAAAATGAATTGCTCCAATATGGACTTTCTATATTAGCTTCATAGTTCATTACTTAAATCATTCATCTGCAGTAGACACAAGTGAAAACACTAGAAGCAAGACAGGAATACACCATGGATGGGATACCAATCCACCACAGGGCACCACGTACATGTGCACATAGGTTTGGGGTGCAAAACTCAGAAAAATACAATACCTGCAGACTGAACCAAGGAACTTGTAGCTGTGAAGCAACAACACTACCTGCTGTGTCACTGTCACATCCAGCGTCATGAATGTAAGTTCAGTGTTGGGGTGCCAAATGGGGTAGTAAGGCTTAAGTCCATGGCAGCAGCTGCCACTCTGTGACAACCCTGAATTGCCCAGTTATCATCAGTTCCAAGTTGTGATAAGACGCAAAATACTGGGCATTGCTGTCATAAATAAGTGATATATTACACCACATTATCACTTCACAATTAATGCTACCTAGAAGAAACACTGATGCTTAATGTACAACCATACACTTGTTTGTTACAGTAGTAGTAGACTTCTCATACTTCTGCCATTGCCTTGTTTGGAAAATTGTATTAAAAATTACACACGTCCATTTGTATAAATACTAATGCAAATGTTCTTGTTTGTCATTTTGAATGATGATAGCCAATTAATTATGAATGAAATATGTCATCCAACAGGCACGAAACTATATACTTCAGATAAATTCAAATCAGAACTAGAATCCTGCCCCCCCCCCCCCCCCCCCCCACACACACACACACACACACCCTCGAAAAAGTTTTTTTTTTAAAAAGACAAAATGATGAGCCTGCAAATAACTTGTTTTACAGGATGATGTTCTGACTGCAGAAGCACAAACAGAATATTGTTAATGACTAGTCACTCTTGGTTTAATGTCAGGCTATAATTAACAGCCACTAATTACAGATCACATTACTGTACACAGAACATCAGGGTACAGTTATTGTGTGGGTGTAGCGTATGAGCTTCAGGATGTCTCGCTCTCTGCTCTGTGCAATGCTCTTTGTGAGGATTCTCTGAGCTTTTGATGTCCACAGAGGAAGAACACTAAAGCCCCATTTTGATTTGCATTTCCTGTAATGCCCAATCGACACATACACAAATATACACAAATACAACAAAAAAAGGTCAAAATGTATGCTATTGTAACCAAAAAAAGCTACACACTACATTAAAGCTTTTTTTAAATGTTATATCTCCCAATTAACTTAAATGTTGCAGAAATATCTTATAAATAGTAAATACGAATGAAATGTAAAGGATAATAAGTAAACCAAGGGTTAAATTATTCAATTGAAATGATTATTGCAGGACAGGTGTTTAATTTCCATTTCCAAACTGCATGAAAATCTATTAATACGCCCCCCGGCAGCAGATTTGTAAGCAGCCAGCGCTTATCCTAGATTCTTGGTGTTTATGTCCCAGCTTGCTAAGTGATCACCTAAAATGCTGGATTTCCCCATGTAATTTTCTCTGAGGCACATCACAAGCACATTGCCATTTTCTCCCCATCTATGGGCATTTGTTGCTGGAGTGCATATCTGTGGTGTCCCCATTTATCTGGCATAGTGTATTTCACCATTAGAAGACAGAGACACTGCACTCTGGTGGTGGTTTCACATAACAGGCATGCTCCAATGTTGGTGTGATCCACTAACTGCCCCGTCACACACTTCTTCTTAATTCATAGGTTGACAGCAAATCGCCTTAATTTAAGTATAGTGAAATGTCCTGTGTATATCTTTTCTGACTAAGAAGATGATGTGTGTGTTATAAATGAGTCAGAGAGGTATGTTTTGCAGTGACATTGTGCTGCACTCATAAGGTAAATATAGTGAATGTAAAAGGGGGAACTGTTTGAAATGATGTTTCTTTGTAATAATTAAGTATTTCTTATGAATACATTTTTGAATATTCATTTTATCCTTGTGGTTTAGAATAATATACAATGACATGTCCACCATAGAAACAAATCAGTAGCTCAACCACAAGTCATATAAACTTGATTTCGATTTTTTATTTTTCCAAAAATGTGCAGTTTGCGTGTATAACAAAGCCAGTACATGAACCAATCAAATAAAAATGTTCAGCACAAAATGCAGTACATCACATTCCAGCTTTTAAAAAAATTTTTTTTATCCATGATCAAACATTCACTTACTTCCATTGTATGGACACTTGTATCCCAGAGTACAGCATAAAGCAATTAGGAAATGTAGGCCACATCAGAGGCTGTTTCTACTGACCCTGTCTAATTATTGGTGTTGTTTCTGCAATTCCTGATTCCTGAATATGGCTAACAACAGAATTTAAATTTTTGGTATTAAGCTCATGTATAAATATCTACAAATCACTTAATAGGGATGCACCTCTCAGATATGGAGTGTCGGCATCACAGCTGATATTGGTTTGAAACACTGATCTTGAATCAGATTGAACTTGATTTGACCCATTTGATTCAGATCAGATGTTTTCTTATCCAGTCTACTGCTATAAAAGTATGTGATGTTGCCTGACATGAAAAATTAAAGACATACTGCCATTACACCTGTGATGTTTTGCATGACTGGGCAATAAAAGCCTGCAAAGCATCACTGATTTACCCAGAGTAGGTGTATTGGATCAGTACAAGATATCAGTACCTTGACATTGGTATTGTATCAAAAATGTAAAGATGGGATCAGTGCATCCCTATCATCTCATTCAAAAAGGGAAAGATAATTGTTGTCATCCTCCCAGAATAAAAAAGACTCAATAACAGCACTTTTTGATATAGATATTATTTCAACTATTTGTTATGGTATAATATATTACGCATAATGGCACAATTAAAGAACAAAATATGGGCTACTTTATATAAAATAGAGATTTAAAACAAATACAGCACAGAAATGTTGTACATGACATTACGCAACCTGTGCAATTTCATAATTATGGAAACAACATGCAATAGTCGATAAGAGCATTTTCAGAGTATGACAATATATTTTGTACGAACACCGTATGGCACACATTTTCATCTTCTTTAATGTGACAAAAGCTGCATCTTCCTAATCACTTCCACCACAAAGCTTCAACAGCAATTTCTTGTAATCCCCAGAAGTGTCTCCCTGTGAACCCAGAGATCATTTACTATGAAAACACATCACAGGCTACTCAAGTGTATATCCAACCCTATTACAGCTTGGCCAAATCATTCACTTTTACAATGAACCTGAATAGAAGAGATGATGCATTAGATTTGGGAATTACAGCACACAATTGCGCACATTAAATAATGGTCTCAGATTTAAACAACATATACGTAATTATGCATTTTTATTTCTATGATAGCACAATAATAATTTTCCTTGTGTCTTTTATGACATGTTAAACTTGTTAATGCGGTGTACATCAATTTAGTGTGTGCATTTGCTAAATGAACAGAAAACCACATTACACTTATTAGGAGGAAGGAGGGTGCAGGAGAATTCGAGAAACTGTTTACTTACAGAAATGTCCGTGTAGAGAGACTTGCCATACATCCTCAGGTATGCCTGGCGGATGTCCAACATGTCTATCTCTGAGCGAGACACCATAATGCGGATCAGCGTGCGGTCTTTGGTTCCCATTCCCTGCACACAGCAAACATTGTTTTAGCTTTCGTTAAACAGCTCAAATGTTGAACTCATTCATCAGCTGACTTCCCCCCCCCCCAAGTTGCACGGCCTTAGAATGAAGTGTCTTACCTTCATGGCTTTGTGGAGTCTCTCAGCAAAATAGGCTGGTGTGTCCTTAATGCACTTCACTGCAGACAAGACATTTTAGGTTTGGCAGGTGCAAATATTTCCAATGCAAACATCGTCAATCACAAATACTAAAACTGTACAATGATGATTGACTGGATGGAGAAACAGACATCCACATGTCTTATAAGCCAATTGTGAATAAAACAGCAGGCAAGATTAAAACCAAGTCAAACTCAGGTAGGAGGAGATGTTCAGGAAACACACAAACCATGCATTGCACACTCAGGGAAAAGATACAACACAACAACGTGTGATAAGTAGTACTGTATGTCAATCACGGTGGTGATGAACTCAGTGTGTGCTGAAATATTTGAGCATATTACCCTTAGCCTGAGAGTGGACAGCAGGGTAGAGGACAATTTGAGAAACATAAAACAGTTAAAGCAAATACATTATCACAAAAATTGTGAAATAATTTTCTAAAGGGACTCTATTCTTTTTTCTATTCTACATGTGTAAGCGAGAAGGTTTGACCGAAATATTTTGATGTCATGATATTGACTATACAGTACTTCACCATGACATGTACTGTATAAGCTATTCCGTGACATACGCTTATGTGGCATTTTATTAGGTACAACTAGCTGACAGCTACACTCAGTGGCCTTTTAAGCAGTAAGCCAACCATAGGTACGCATTATATACAGTTTACTCGTTGTATACACTTTGTATACAGATTGAGAATGGTCCGTTAACCTAAAATATCTAGCCAACAGTGGCGCTGTGGTCAGAAATCGACACAGACGATGAATAAACAAATTCTGCCTGAGAAAATATGAGCTGTATTTTTTAACTATACTGCAAAGTACTGCAACCAACAAAGCTGCCAGTGAGTGAATAATGTTTAAAAACACCAGCAACGGTGCCATTTCTACCAGGGTAACACCCACAATCATGTCACAGCTGTATTGAGGTCAATCATCTAAAGCAGTGGTCACCAACCCTGTTTCTGGAGATCTACCTTCCTGAAGACTTTAGCCCCAACCTCAATCGTGCCCAGCTGACCGTCTAACCACTGCCTTAAGAAGCTCTTGATCACCTAAAACAGGTGTGTTAGATTTTGGTTGGTGATGAAACCTGCAAGATGGTAGATCTCAAGGAGCTCAGTGGTGACCGCTGATCTAAATAATATTTGATTAGTCCCATGCCAATGATGGACAGCATAAAGAGGAATTTGACAAATTATACGAATGCAAAAAACACAAGAACCTTTAAATTTACATTTAAATTGATATTTATAATATCGTGTCATTTCATTATCCAACCATGGTGAGAGAAACGGGCTGAGCACAGTTAAAACATCTTACCAACAGCCAGCATGCCACTCTCCAGATCTCCAGACATCTCTCTCTCAATACTCTTCTGAATGTCTCGGCCACACATCTGCTGGTATTCCTGGAACACTGTGCACACAAACACACGGTTCTTGAAACCTTATTCATGTCGAAAAACACTCACTCCAGAAAGACATGCCACATGTCTGCCCCGATATAAATAAAAAATTAACTGCCAATTATGGCATCGAGCAAGAATGGCAGCCTTTATACTGTTAATACTTTAACACTAGGCATGCACCGAATGTTCGGCAACCGAAATTATTCGGCCGAAAATAGCAAAAAAAGCATAAGTGAAAAGGCCGAATAAATTTGACCGAACAATGACGTGTTGGATGACGTGACCAAATAGCCTAGCAAACAGAGTGAGATGCGCGAATTTCACGACCTCCAGTTCCAGCAGCGCGCTCGGAGCGATGAGGGGGCGCGCGCATGCACAAGCTACGTACACGAGCGCATGCTCTTCGGATGTTGACAACCGTGACATCGTTTACTGTGGACACGTGTGTTTGTTTTGTTTCTGTTCCGGAGTATTCCGTCACGTCGTGAGACGTAAGGGAGTAGAGTACGGAAGCAGGTAAAAACGTATTTATTTAAGGGAACATAACATTAACAACGTATCTAACTATACTATATCTACTATAATACTCTGTGAGGTGTACAGGGACGCGAGCGGTATATATCCCCAGTATAATCAGCCGTATATAACCAATAGAACCATTTTTTGCACTCGTCAATGCACTTTTTAATGCACTTTTTTGTTGTAGGCTACAGAGTGTTCCATTCTTTCAGCAGCCAGTTATAGGACTAACCTAGGCTATTCAAGGGGACTCAAAAATGACCACATCAAAATATTTTTATTTTACTCATTTATTTATTTAAAGTCATATTGTGCCTTGTTGGTAGCCTATGCCTGCTGGAATGAAGAAAAAAAAAAGTTCAGTGTTAAATAAATATTTTGAAATTGTAGTTTTTCTAATTGATTTTTTTCTTTGAAAGGCAAGACAAAATAGTGAAAAACACATTTTGACTATTTAATTTATGCAATGATGAAAAAAATGGTAAAATAAACAGAAAAAACGCGAAAAAACGTGTTCAGTATTCGTCCAAGTTTTTCATTATATTCGGTTTTGGCTTCGGCCAAGAATTGTCATTTCGGTGCATCCCTATTTAACACTTTTTAATATTGTGGCATCTTTTAGTGAAATTATTATATTAGCAAAAAAAAAAAAAAAAAAAAAACAGTTGATGGACAAAAGAATAGCAAAATGTCAGATCTTTTGTTTATACATTTTATATTATCTTTTATATTAAACTCACCCAACAAACCTTGATGTATCAGTTTGTTTGGAAACTCTGATATCATGCTGGTCCTTGGATAATCAATAAACGTAATTAAACGGTTTTAGTAACAGTGCTATAACTGGCACTTGAGCTCCACTTATGGAAAAAAAAAAAAAAAACAGCACCACACAAACACGCTCAACACAGCAAGTAGCACCTGTAGTGTCCATGTATTCAGTTATTCCCTGTTTCTATTAAAACAGAGTCCTTTCAGAAAGCTAATAGTCAGCAGTGGTATGTACAAATTTATTTTTTATTGTTCCTTATTTTATATAATTTATGAATAATAAATAATAATTGTTAAAGTAAATCTGTTCCATGAGCACTAATAATGAGGGTACTTTGTTTTGTTTTTTTTATTTGAAACTCATTATCATAAATGATGCAACGTAGTAAGTTCCAAAAAAAGAGAGTGTAAGAAGTAAACAGGTTTATCTTCATTCATGAATACATTTTTACAGAGAGTTCTATAGAGTGGAAAGCAAAGCCGCACATTTGGAGCAGCAGTGGCTCAGCCATTAAGGTTACTGAAATCCCAGCAATGCCAAGGGGCTATAATTGGGCCTTCAAGTATGGGCCTTAACCCTTTTTTCTCTAGGAATACCATACCATGACTGACCTTTGGATAGGATATATGAAGAAATGAACATCACTGACACATGTATAGCTATAATGACAATAAAGGCTTTGCAACTCTTCCTTTAAAGTCACACTGAGGAATTTAAAAATCAAACTTTTTTGGTTTTATCTAGTGATACAAAAATTACCGTAAACTTTTAGACCTATTTTTTTTTTTCTGAAGATTTTGAGGTTGGCCATAATTGTTAGTTAGTTAGTTAGTTAGTTGTATTAAGAAATCTGTCAACATTTTTAGGCAGCTGAATTTATATTTAGCATGTATATTTATAACCATATATAAAAAAAATTTGAGAAGTAGTGGGTACAATTCTTTATTTAAAGTTTAAAAAAAAAAATATTTTCTGGCTTTAAGGAATTTGACATAAAAAAAATTAGCGTGTGACAATAAGTAGGTTATTTTTAGTGTTGACACAAACAAGTAGATTTACTTCAAACCACATAAACCATAATTTTTCCATTGGTACAGTGGTTTTACCCAGCACTCTCAGCAGGACAGCAGTGAAACAGACTGTGGTGTCTCTAGTAAAGAATCAACTGTGGTGAACTTTCTGTGTCAAGGAGAAAGCTTGATTTTATGGTAGTGACCAGTGAAACTGTTCAAAGTGAATCACAATCGGTCCCTGTCCAGAAAGTTGTAGTACCTTTGAATTTATTTTGATCAAAATATGGAATAATTCTCCCTTATTTTCAGAATGTTGCAAAAATGATTCAGGTACCTGCTCTAAGGTGAGGTTTGCTTCGAGCACACAGGATGGCGTTAAACTTGGACTCGTCTGTGCCCAGTTTATTTTCCCCAGCCTGATAGAGAGTCTAAAGAAGAGCACAGTGTTTACAGAGTGTAGCTGTCGAGTGAGCCTTCAGAACAAAGAAACATGACAGTAACAATAAAAAAGGAGAGTCAGTCATTACCTGAGCATCTTGTTTGGCTAATGATATATCCACTGTCTCTCTCTCATCACGATTGCCCTTTGAAATAATAATATTAAAAAAAAGTAATATTGAGATTAATATTGAGATGTTTAAAAGATGAGACCAGTACTGTGAATTCAAATGTTCATTAATTATAGCACATAACAATATATTATTAACACATCACCTCTGTAAGGATCTGCTAAAAAGTCCTGCAGACCCTAATAATTCATTAACAGATTGACAGAGAGATATACTTGTCAAATTGATTATCAATTGCCCAAAAAAAAAAAGAAAAAAAAAAAAAAAGAATTTTCCCTGATGAGATTTTTTTCTCTAGACTTGCTACTGAAAAACAGCCCATAGTGTACCTGAGCAAGAGAGATGAGCAGCCTGCGAAAGTGTCCTGATGTATCTCCACTAATCGCATCCTCCAGCGATTTCTTGTTTTCTATAAAAACATTTGAACTTCATTAACTGCTTCAGATTTCAGACCTCATAGGAAAATGTCAGTGGCATAATAAGATATTCGCATCTATCATTTTCGGGTGTAATACTGCATGAGAGCAAACCAGCTTTGTAGATTTGATTGATTTCTCTGATCTCTGCATTGGTGCGAGAAGACAGGATCTCGATCAGACAGGCCTCATCAGTTCCTGCTCCCTGTTCAGTACCGTAAACAAAGGTTTAACGGTAAATCATTCGTATACACATATCTTATACTGTTATACTGTGTACTACGCTTAGATACTGAACACATCTACAGTTTAACAACCTTGTCTGTTGGCATAATAATTATTTTCAAATGACAACTTTGAAATGAACAATTCTTAAAATGTAAACTTTGTACACATGGCACTTTTTTCTCCATTGGCATCTGAACAGGACTACACCTTGTAAAGCAAATATTTAAGAAATAAAACTTATGACTTGGTGTCAAGATTGTTTTCCAATAACTGCACATTCCAAAGTGTTTAATCCCTCTTATACCACAGCAATTTGTCAACAATTACAATTTTCTTTTAAAAAAATGTATTATGTGTATTAAAGAACAAGTATTTATAGGACATTTAATGATGTGGAACAATTGTGAAACAGTGTAGATTCTGTGGTCATGTACATTATAGCAGTTATAAACGGAGGTTCCCTGACCAGTCTCACTTTTTACTCTCTCTTGAAGTTATTAAGAAAAAAAGCTTTTCATATTACCAAAAAAAAAAAGGAAAATACCAAGTCGTGAAGACTTTCTCATGACTCAGAACTTACTCAGTGCTGACACTGGAAACTCTCTCCATAAACGTTAAAAATCTCCTTACAGAAAGCTTTTACTTTAGCAAAACAAGTTTAAACTGTTTATTATTAGGTTTAGATTATGTGGAGCATCTGTGATACAATTCCCTGTGTATGATCTTCTATTATAGAAACTATAATGTAATAGAATGAGCATCAGAGCTGCTTTCTGACCAATCAGCATCAGGAATTCAATAGTGCTGTGGTATAAAATGACCATTTTTTTTCCAACCTATTTTAATTGTGAAATTACATACAAACCTTGATGGCCTCTTTTAGCTCAGCTGCATCAAACTGAGAATTAGTCTTCAACATGGCCAAAACCAATTTCTCAAAGTTCCCAGACAGCTCAGACTTCAAATCCTTAATTAAGTCCTGAAAAAAAAAACAGGCAGTATGGTGATGATTAGCTGCAGTTGTAATCTTTCTGTACATTTGAGTAGTTAATACAGGGGTGTTAGCTGGACTGTTACTCATCAGGGGCTGAGAACAGATTTTTCTCTGTCAAAAAACTTTTAAAAACGTACTTCTAAATAGACTTTTTTTCCATATACATTTTTTTCTTGCTTAAAAAACATTACATTTGGATGGGTGATTGGGTGTTCCCAGTGTTTGCAGGACTGCCATACTGATAAAATATAAATCCTTTTGGCTATCTAACATGAGACTAGTCTAGTTTGGTATTGCTAGTCAAGGGGAAGCACAACTAAGCTATCATTGTATGGGTTTAGCTGCTACAGCACCATGCAAAGTACATTAGCCGTCCTTATGTTCTGCTCATATCATGTTCATGTAACTTGGAACTCATATAGACATTTACACATCTTGTTCTCCTGCTCAGTATGAGAGGATGTCAGTGTTTCAGTTTCAACCCCTTTACTATTAAAAAAAATTGGCATATATCCATTGTCCCCTCACATTAACTGACTGCGAGTTAGCGTTTGGCAGAATTGAGAGCTGAGAGCAGCCAATAAGATACGAGTGTTTCCACGTATTTCCCTGTAAACCCTGTCTGATTGGTCTCGCCTCCGTTCACTGAAAATTACAACACTGCCATTTTTTACAACTTCTTTTACTGACGTTCAGTTACGTACTGAGAAATCTCTCCAAGTGGAGAATTATTTGGGGATAAAGAAAAAAAAAAAATCAGGCCAGGTTACAGTCCTGAGTTAAACTACTGCATACTGAAAATTTTGAGGAAAAGGGGATAGAGGTTCACCACTGCCCACCGAATCACTGTCCTTTATCTTAAGATTAAAATATTATAGTGTTCAGTGTATGAAATGAACGGGCATTTAGGCATTAATTAAAGAATAGTAATAAATGCTACAGGCATACAGAAGAAATTTCAGCATTACCTTCCCATAGGCAGTCTTATATGAGACCAGCAGAGGCACACGCTGCTTATTAGAACGACTTCCAAGAAGATTAATTATAGCCTGCTCATCAGTACCTGTTGAAACATGACAAATGCAGAATTTAGGCATATCTCACTGTCTGTGGAAACCTCTACACTAACAAATTAGCAGAAAATCAAAGAACAAAAGAAAAACCCCCACAATGTACAGAAACCACTAACTTGGACCTCTTATCAAGTACAATTTTTTTTTTAATTATCACATACAGAGAGTTATACAGTGTATAATTCTTGCCATGAAATTTGTAAAAATCTAAATATATAGTGCTAATGCAGTGTACAACAGAACAGGTTGTGCAGAAGCTAAAAAAAGAAGTGTACATAAGATACTCACCAAAGCCCTTCATGGCCTTCCTAAGAACCTCTGCATCTTTTAATGGGTCTGCTCCAGGAAAATCTGGTATGGTTCCTCTGAATCCACGCTACACACAGAAACAATAATGAAAAGGAATAGAGCTAAATAAAATGACAGGTTTAAACAAAATCACTGGTTCAATAATATATATATATATATATATATATATATATATATATATATATATATATATATATATATATATATATATATATATATATAGAGAGAGAGAGAGAGAGAGAGAGAGAGAGAGAGAGATTCTTTAAAGTTGGTAAAAATGCATATTCTTACATTAACAGCAGGAACCATGGGAGCTCCTCCTCCATATGTGGGCATGGATGGATTAGTACTGGGCACATTTGGGTAGTTAGGTACGGACGGAGTCGGTGATGGACCTTGTGGGTAGCCTGGCATGGATGGATTGGCTGCTGGGGCTTGTGGGTAGCCTGGCATGGATGGATTGGCTGCGGGGGCTTGTGGGTAGCCCGGCATGGATGGATTGGGTGATGGGGCTTGTGGGTAACCTGGCATGGGCTGGCCCGGAGCTGGCCCTCCTGGATAGCCCATCCCCGGTCCCTGGGGCATGGCTCCTCCTGGCTGAGGGGACAGGCCAAAGGGCTGTTGGTTAGGGAAGGGTGCAGGACCCCCAGTAGGTACTTGAGAGAACATGGATGGATTTGGAGTAAATCCGCCCAAGGAAGTGGAGATCTCATTTGCCTGTGATGAAAGGAGTTAAAGGCAATAAAAAGAGCATAGAGCACAAGCTGGACAAATCACAGGAGGACATGCAGTGCATGATTAAACGTACACAGCTTTGAAATGATCACATGGACAGAGATGCATTTTGTAATGATTATGGAAGCATTACGAGGCAAAACTGTGCTCTTACAGTTTTTTGTTGTGTGTCTAGCAAATGAAAGCAGTGACAGCTACGCATCATTTTCAAAATCTTAAAGCTAAATCACTGTGGGACCTGAATTTAAGTCTCAGTTGAAGGGATTAATATACATAATGTATATCGGATTTGTTCTTTGGGTTTTGTATACAATGGCTAGAAAATTTAAGTGCAAAATATCAGCTCCACTACCTGTCAAAAGTTTTAGAACACCTACATTTTTCTAGCTTTTTTTTTTTATTTTAAATTTATGCAGTTTAATGTCTCAATGTACTCTGAAATTAAAGCATATAACAAATAAACAATTGGAAATTTAAAAAAAAAAGAAATCATGGAATCATTTTGTTGAACAAAATTTTATCTAAATTTATGACTCATCTAAGTAGCCACCTTTTGCAGATATAACAGCCGAACAAACTTGTGGCATTCTTTCTTCAATGGAAATCAAATATTGTTTGGAAAGTTCTTCCCAACACTGTTGTAGAAGTTCCCACAAATGTGATGCACTTGTAGCTTGCTTTGCTTTCACCGTTCTGTCCAGTTCGTCCCAAACCAACTCGATGGGGTTTAAGTCTGGAGACTGTGCTGGCCTTTCCATGATTTGAACCCTACCGTCTTGTTCTTTTCTTCTAAGGTGGTTCTGACACAGCCTGGAGGTATGCTCTGGGTCATTATCTTGCTGCAGGATGAACCCCTGACAATACTGTCCAAATAATGCTTAAGAGTGTGCAGTAACACAGTATGCTCCAACACTGCTTTTATACAGACAGAGAGTTTGTAACTAATCAACAAAAGTTGAGACACCTGTAGGAACTGCTAGCATCAATTTTCCAGGCTTATTTTACTTCCACTGCTGCAGAACAGCTGTAAGTTGTTAACCCATTACTTCTTCCCTTAAAAATGCCTTTTTTATATCTCTTAAATGTACATTATTTTTCACTTTTTGGTAACCTAAACTTTTTTTTAAAACCTCTGGCAGTTAACTGCTTACCTCTGTACCATTTTAGGTTATTCACTGGGTTTGAACTGCTTAAATTTAAAATAAAAACTGGAAAATAGGGGGTGTTCTAAAACTTTTGATCCATATATACACACACAACACAGGTGCATAGTAGATGTTATGCTTTCTATTTATTATGATATTCCATCAGATATTCTAGTATATCTGAAATTAAGTACAAGACCAACTAAGGAAAGAAGGGACAGAAATATGTTGTGGTTTATAGCATCAAAAACATCATCACACTGAAGGAGAAGGAAAATAAGTGCATCAGTAGAAAGGTGATGGATGACTATTATTTTATAACTGTGCAGAAGCATGCAGTAACCTGGTCAGCAGGGAGCACAGAGATTACAGAGATTATGTTTGGACAGAAAGGTTTACAGTTCTGGCATAACAGCAGCATTTACATATTAAAAGCAAAGATTAGAGGTCTGCCTGCAGTTATCAAGAGAGTATGTCTCAGGATGAGTCCATGGTTGTGAGGGGAGAATGTGGGAAAGTCTGTGGCTGAGAGCTATTTATCAGTTAAATAAATCATACCACTTGGCATTCAAATATATAAATCAACACCTATGAATAAAAACTTTTTAGCAATTACATTATGTTCAAATTACTGTTTTACATGAACTTAATCCAATATTAAGCAATTAGCTTGGAAACACAAGTATGCAAAAAAGGCTCTATAAGTAAATTAACACACAATTTACTGCCTTCTACTGAGCTTGTGGCTTGACTCTGAAAATCGTTTCCAGACCAGACTCATTTTTAAACTTCCCAGAATTCTCTTGCAGTTCATTAACTGGATCATAAAAAGGGAAAATATGAAATGCAATATGCATTAGGCAGTCTGTGAAGGTTAATCCACGGCTAGGTGTGCATTAGACGGTTTTAATGCATGATATTGAGGCAAAGAACCACCTGACAAGAAACGGAGGTTGTCTGTGCGGAGTGCATTAAAATTGCGTAACGCACACCTAGCCATGGATTATCGCACTTATACCATAGTCACTTGGCAGTACTGATAAGTTAAATCTGTCATTGATGTTTGCAGTGCAAATTTTGACTGAAAGGATAAAAATAACGGTTAATTTAAGTTATTTTATATAGGGGTCGTTAGATCTAGAATTCTGCCCGCTCTAAATCATACACAGACATAAAGTAGTGTGATAAGATTACATTTATTTACATTTATGTTTAATATAGAGAGAGATTGTGATTGTGTGTGTGTGTGTGTGTGTGTGTGTGTGTGAATTACCTGCGTCTGTGCTGCATCTCTACTAATAATGAAGCTATGAGTTTAACTGTATTAATTTTTTAGATTCATTTAGATTCATTTATTAGCATTAATTTAGAACGGTGATTAAACTGACTGGACCTACCTGTGCATTAAACGGTTTTAACGCACACCTTCCAGCCAATCAGAATCAAGTATTCAGACAGCCCATGGTATAATTAGAAATATATCACAGCGCAATTCTCAAATCTGATTGGTTAGAAGGTGTGGATTCATTTTTTAAAAATGAATTTGTCTTTGTCAAATCTCTGTGATACAAGTGGAATACCACACTTCACAGCATGCTGTTATACAAAAATAATCTTCTTTGTTTCAAATCATATCATATCACCCTGACATGGATTTTTTTCTACACCACAGCCCAAGTGTTACTCCTTACATAGACCTCACAGAATACAATGAAACAGAAGAGCAGCAACAAAAAAAGAGAGAAAATTTTCTATTGTAGTAACTGTACTGGATTTCAGAACATTTTATCACTATGATGAAACTTACCATTGTAGGCAGGTTGCTTGGATTAAATCCAGGCATTCCCAGAGCAGCAGGAGCTCCCCATCCACCTGCAAATACACAACAAAATATCAAATAATATGTTTTAAACTTCCATGGTACGAGGCAATGCTCTATCAGTATAGCTATATTTAAGCTAAATAAGTAGGGGAAAAAATTACAGTTTTTGTTGTCCATCCCGATTAGTTGCCTATTAGAACTCTGTTCAAGTAACCACTCCTGTGTGGCTCTTTTATAAGATATAGCAGTCAAGTATAGAAAAAACCCACATCTGATCAAAGCCTCTGATGTCTAAATATGGTCATTCACATCCTTCACCTCAAGACCAGAACTACAAACTGAAACTAAGGTTTGACTTCACTGGCCTCAGGCAGTCACGATCAACCATCAAAAAGATACGTTTCCAAAGAAATGTAAAGAGCTGAGCTTGAATGACAAGCTAGATTTTAAACTGAACACAAAACACACATAAATGTAAAAAAAAACAAAACAAAAAAAAACATATATACACACACACATTTTATATTATACATACACACATATACATGTAAATATATATATATATATATACATATACACACACACACATTTACGTGTGTGTGTGTATGTATATATATGTGTGTGTGTATATATATATATATATATATATATATATATATATATATATATATATACACACACACACACACACACACATATATACATACACACACACACGTAAATGTGTGTGTGTATATATATATATATATACACACACACACGTAAATGTGTGTATATATATATATATATATATATATATTATTTTATTAGCAATTATTTTAATAATTGATTAGTTGGCTGATTATTTTTTCGTTTAATCAGATGGGGGGGGGGGGGGGGCACTTTCACTGGCATTTTTATTGTTTATTTAAAATAAAACCCAGAAACTAAATGTTACAAATATAAACTTCAGATTAAAACTTTACACAACTGTTCGTCCAAAACAGAAAAGAACCCTACACACACACACACACACACACACACACACACACACACACACACACACACACACACACCAGAATATATGAACAAAAGTAAACACAAGTAAAACAATATGTCTAAAGGCAGTGAGTAATAGAAACCATAAGGTGCAGTGAAAGGGAGTTTTATTATTAATTTAGGACTATAGTTTAATTCAGTGCTTTTTGTACATCCACAAAAAAACAATGCATAAATATATATATATATATATATATATATATATATATATATATATATATATATATATATATATATATATATATATATATATATATATAAACATAAACATTTATTTCACAGTATTTGTGCATTATGTTTATGTATGCACAAAAAGCACCCAATTAGACTACAGTCCTACATTAATAATATATATTCTGGGGTGTGTGTGTGTGTGTGTGTGTGTGTGTGTGTGTGTGTGTGTGTGTGTGTGCTGGGTTCTTTTCTGTTTCGGACAAACAGTTGTGTAAAGTTTTAGTCTGAATTTTATATTTGTAACACTCAGTTTGTGGATTTTATTTTAAATAAACAAAAAAATGGCACCGAAAGTTTGACCCGTCCCATCGGATTAATCGAAAAATCTATCTATATATTATATTATAATATAACAGGTGCATCCTGTTTCCATTGATCATCTTTCAGATGTTTCTACAACTTGATTGGAGTCCACCTGTGGTACATTCAGTTGACTGGACATGATTTGGAAAGGCACACACCTGTCTATATAACGTCCCACAGTTAACAATGCATGTCAAAGCACAAACCAAGCCATGAAGTCCAAGGAATTGTCTGTAGACCTCCGAGACAGGATTCTATCGAGGCACAGATCTGGGGAAGGGTACAGAAACATTTCTGCAGCATTGAAGGTCCCAATGAGCACAGTAGCCTCCATCATCCATAAATGGAAGAAGTTTGGAAACAGCAGGACTCTTTCAAGAGCTGGCCGCCCGGCCAAACTGAGCGATCGGGGAGAAGGGCCTTAGTCAGGGAGGTGACCAAAAACCCAATGGTCACTCTGACAGAGCTGCAGTGTGTCTCTGTGGAGAGAGGAGAACCTTCCAGAAGAACAACCATCTCTGCAGCACTCCACCAATCAGGCCTGTATGGTAGAGTGGCCAGACGGAAGCCACTCCTCAGTAAAGGCACATGACAGCCCGCCTTGAGTTTGCCAAAAGGCACCTGAAGGACTCTCAGACCAAGACCAAGACAAAGATCGAACTCTTTGGCCTGAATGGCAAGCGTCATGTCTGGAGGAATCCAGGCACCAGTCATCACCTGGCCAATACCATCCCTACAGTGAAGCATGGTGGTGGCAGCATCATGCTGTGGGGATGTTTTTCAGCGGCAGGAACTGGGAGACTAGTCAGGATTGAGGGAAAAAGGAATGCAGCAAAGTACAGAGACATCCTTGATGAAAACCTGCTCCAGAGTGCTCTGAACCTCAGACTCAATTGAACATCTCTGGAGAGATCTGAAAATGGCTGTGCACCAACGCTCCCCATCCAACCTGATGGAGCTTGAGAGGTCCTGCAAAGAAGAATGGGAGAAACTGTCCAAAAATAGGTGTGCCAAGCTTGTAGCATCATACTCAAAAAGACTTGAGGCTGTAATTGGTTCCAAAGGTGCTTCAACAAAGTATTGAGCAAAGGCTGTGAATACTTATGTACATGTGCTTTTTTGGTTTTTTATTTTTAATAAATTTGCAAAGATTTCAAACAAACTTCTTTCACGTTGTCATTATGGGGTATTGTTTGTAGAATTTTGAGGAAAATAATGAATTTAATCCATTTTGGAATAAGGCTGTAACATAACAAAATGTGGAAAAAGTGAAGCGCTGTGAATATTTTCTGGATGCACTGTATATACATACATACATACACATACATACACACATATACACACAATATATGAACATTTTTTTTAAAAACACATAAAAAGTTGTAAATAGAAATTATCTTAGATATTACAATAAAATCATTAATAAAATTCATAATGGTCATATGTAAATTTTATGTGCATGGTTTATAAAGAATACAATCATTTATTTCTGTAGGAAAAACTCTAAACATAAACCAGTCACACTAGTTCAAGAGTTGATACACCCATGTTAGGAAACTCTGACACCCTAGGCAGCAGTGTTCTTGTTTCCTCCCAACAGAGACTGCTTTGAAATACACAACTGCTTAGTATAATCCATATGATACCTGTCCACACAAACACCAATCTGTCAGTCATCCACATGCAAACGTACAAACTAGCGCAGTGAGTGAGTCAGTTACTAACAGAGGTTTCCACTGACAGTGTGCTATTCATGACAAGACAACTTAAGCATTCCAGCCTGGGCTTTATAATGCCGTTAATCTACGAATTCCGTACCTGAAGGTAGTGCCGGGTATGCCCCTGCTTGAGGAGGATAACCTCCTGCTTGAGGGGGATAACCTCCTGCTTGAGGAGGATAACTTCCTGCTTGAGGAGGATAACTTCCTGCTTGAGGAGGATAACCTCCTGCTTGAGGAGGATACATTCCTGGCTGAGGAGGATATCCACCAGCCTGTGGAGGGTATCCACCGGCCTGAGGAGGATAACCACCAGACTGAGGAGGATAACCAGGATAACTCATCTTTTATTCTGCAATGAAGACAGAATACAATCTGTTACATGCTTACTACTATAATATAAGCACTGGCATTTGGTAAATAGAAAATGCAACTGTAAAGGTGGAAAGAGTTAAAGAGCAACTCCAGCAAGTTTCAATGAAAATATATTACAAACGACAATAAAATGGATTTATGATTTATCATCTCTTCTATGGAACTTTTATGATTTTAAACAAAAGTAATGTTACAGTTCTGGCATCTTTTATAGAAATATTCAGGAGTAAATTGATCACTTGTTAACATGATGCTGATTATACTGCTTCAGTGAGCATTTAACTTTCTACTTAACTACTTATCACCTCACATTTGAACACATGCAGAAAACAAAGGTGTGAGAAAAAGATGTGAGAAAGACAACCCAGCCTGTTTTAGATCACAGCCAATGATTTTCTGCTGTTATTTTTTTTTCAATGCCATGCACAAAAAGGGCTTTATAAAGTCATGATTGGCTTCCAGGAAATAATGACTGTTTGTCTGTTGAGTTGAACTCTAAAAGTCACCAAAATACACAAATCCATAATGCTTTTAATGACCGGTAAATATGATAACCCCTCCTCTGTGATTAATCAGGTCAGCTGGCAGACACAGTTGCAGAAGGTGTTTAACACAGAGGTGTGACAACAGCAAAAAAAAATAAAAAATGTTGCTGGAGTTGCTCTGTAAAAACTAAAAATATAGGCAGGCACTAATTCAGAAGAAATGTAGCAGAAGAAATGTTCTTAAAATTATTAGTAGTAGATATGACCACATCACCCCCATCTTATCCACACAGCATTGGGTCCAAGTCAAATTTTGCATTGATTATGAAATGCTACTATACGGACCTATGCGCTATGCCTACTTCAATCAAAATGTGCAGGCTCTTTGTTGGCACCTTGAATAATGAAGGCTACAGCAGGGGGCAGAGTTTTCTAGTCGTTAACCCACAGTTATGGAACAGCCTTCCCATTTATATCCGCTATTTATATATTTCTGTAAAGCTGCTTTATGACAATGCCCCTTGTTAAAATCGTGCCACAAATAAAATTGAATTGAAAATTGAATACATACATTAACTATGTTACTACTCTACTCCCATATTCACAATATACTCTGAGAATGAAAGTCAATATCTGCCAGAAAAGAAAAGTAACACAAAAGACATGCTGAAAAATGCTTTGCATTGAAACGTTTAACTTGTTAACATTAATTATTACAGTTTTGGAACACTCCTATGAGTCTGACATACCTTTGGATAAAGATGTTCAGTGGTCTGTAAAATCCTGAGGGGATTTTTATTTTACGTTTAAAACTGTGGTATTGTGGTAGCTAATATATTGTGTTTTTCCAGTCATGGATGATTTCTGAGAATTGAGTGCTGTTCCACAGCTTCCTTTCCGAACCTCAACATCTCCACTAAAACCACACTGATACACAGGTATTTGATAGCTTGGCTGGTCAAATAAAGCACCATAAAATCAGCTTATCAACTGGTGCACAGTTGACCTTAGGTACAATGCTCTAAAACAAAAAAAATGTTAGAAACTATAACCACATTGACATTTATTACCTACACATGAAGTATACTAAGCATAAACAAGTGCTTCTGGACCTGGAAAGATGCAGTGATTATGTGTTTATTTGTTGTTGTTTTATTTCAATATTAATTACTTATCAGGTGTTTTTTTTTAAAGAGAGACACAAATAGCAAAAAATCCAATAAGGTTCTGAACATCACTACTTCGTAGCATTAATGCAAAATTACAAAATAATAATAATAATCCCAATGTTTTTGAACGTCACGTTAACCATGAACAGCATTCCACTGTCGTTTATGGCTATTTTTAGATGCTTTATCAAGATTCTGTCATTGGGAACGTCCAGAGAAACACACAACATAACTCAACCTGGTTACTTTGAATTTTATAGCCACAGAAAACCGTGCCTGAATACAGACAGCACTGTTATCAGTGTCGTCCTCCCTTCACCAACCATATATAATCACTGTATGCTGATAGGCGGCTTTGGTCCTGTCATAAACTTGTAGTATCAGGCTGAAGGTGAACAAACATTCAGATGAATAGGTGAACTCTGTACATGGAAACACATCTGAAAACCAGCATTTATAAATATGACTTAGTCTTATATGTCCTAGCTTAGTCTAGCTATAAAATTAAAGATTGTATTGTGTAGAGATTGTGTGTGTATGTGTGTGTGTATGTGTGTGTGTATGTGTGTGTGTGTGTGTGTGTATATATATATATATATATATATATATATATATATATATATATATATATATATATATATAGTAGTGTATTGTAGTGTACAGGAGAATCGACCACACCCACTTCGCCATGACGTCATCAGCGCTAAAACAGGCCCTAAATTAACATTAAACACACGATGAATAAACATGTAGACATAAACCTAGCTAGTCCTTCGACTGTAACCAAACTACAGTCACACGATCCAACTCGGTGTAATTAAAACATGGACGCTCACAGTGTACAGTGCATTTGTATTAACATTTCAAAACGGTAAATAAAGACAGCCTATGGTAGCTAGTGACTGTTTACTGCAAATGTTCACCAACAAACATTTAAACGAACTGTCCAAAGAAAGCAAAAGCGAAACAAACCAGCTGGCTAATAGTGATATATAAATATATTTTAATTTTTACTTACACAGTCAATAGAGCAGACAAACCTTTAAACAGTACTTCTGTGGAGTTTTGGGATCAGGAAGAAGCAGGAAAGCTCGGCGGGTGTGGATCCTGAAGCCTCCTCTCACTGTGGATAAAAGTACGTCAGATGGGTGCGTTCACTCTGCGCAGAGCTACAACTCCTGCGCACACTGGGCTTGGATTTAAAGAGATCCGCGCAATTCTGCGCAGAGTTTAGACAACTGCGTTCAGTCTACACATAATATTGAACTGGCAAAAAGTTGGTTTGACGTTGGACGTTCGATAATCGCGGATATGCGGAAATTAAGGGACCGTCTCTAAAGTTACATACGACATTGTTACACACGATTCTAACTTCAATAGCATTTGAAGGGAATGACTTACACTCACCCTGGGATAGGCTCCAGGTTTCCCGTGACCCTGAAAATGAGTAAGCGGTTGAAGATGGATGGATGGATGGATGGATGGGACTTACACTCATATAACCAACTGTAAAGTGCTCATCTAGGGGTCAGCTATAATGCACACCTTTTAGATTTTTGATATTTAACAAAGTAAACTATTAAATCATATATAAATATTGCCATGTATTTTATTACTGTATGGGTCCATACACAAAATATACCATGATTTAAAGGTTCTATAGCATTTGAAAGGAATGATGTACAGTCATGAAGCCAACTGTAAAGTGTTCATATAGGTGCCAGGTATAACGCACACCTTTTAAATTTCTGATATTTATTCAAATAAGCTATTAAATCCTATGTAAATTAGATATGAATTTCACTACTGAATGGGGTCATACACAATATATACCATGATTTAAAGCTCAATAGCATGCAAAGGGAATGATGTACAGTCATGAAGCCAACTGTAAAGTGTTCAGCTAGGTGTCAGGTATGAATAACACATTTTAGATTTCTGATATTTATTAAAATAAATTCTTAAATCCTATGTAAATTAGATATGAATTTCACTACCCAATGGGCCCATACACAAAATATACCATAATTTAAAGCTCAATAGCATTTGAAGGGAATGATGTACAGTCACAAAACCAACTGTAAAATGTTTGACTAGGTGTCAGGTATGACACACACCTTTTGATTTTTGATATTTAACCCTACAATGCATGAACCAAAAAAAAACCTTCACAAATGCATAAAGGGGATCAAAATGACCCCTACTGGATTGAATGGTTTTCTTCAAAAAATAGATGTCATATTAATGAAATATATAGACATACATATATGTGTATGTATGTATGTATATATATGCACACACACACACACACACACACACATTCATACATATATATGTGTATATATATACTCATACATATATATGTATGAATATATACAGTATCTCACAAAAGTGAGTACACCCCTCACATTTTTGTAAATATTTGATTATATCTTTTCATGTGACAACACTGAAGAAATGACACTTTGCTACAATGTAAAGTAGTGAGTGTACAGCTTGTGTAACAGTGTAAATTTGCTGTCCCCTCAAAATAACTCAACACACAGCCATTAATGTCTAAACAGCTGGCAACCAAAGTGAGTACACCCCTAAGTGAAAATGTACAAATTGGGCCCAAAGTGTCAGTATTTTGTGTGGCCACCATTATTTTCCAGCACTGCCTTAATCCTCTTGGGCATGGAGTTCACCAGAGCTTCACAGGTTGCCACTGGAGTCCTCTTCCACTCCTCCATGGCAACATCACGGAGCTGGTGGATGTTAGAGACCTTGTGCTCCTCCACCTTCTGTTTGAAGATGCCCCACAGATGCTCAATAGGGTTTAGGTCTGGAGACATGCTTGGCCAGTCCATCATCTTCACCCTCAGCTTCTTTAGCAAGGCAGTGGTCGTCTTGGAGGTGTGTTTGGGGTCGTTATCATGCTGGAATACTGTGTATTGCGAATAATTTGAATTTGGATTCCTACAAATCCTGTCAAATATTCCTTAAAAACTAAATTGTGCCTTTTATGAGCTTTTAAAGAAAAGGGGATATGTGCTGATCTGTACTGTTTTGTGCCATTCGTGTTACATAACCATCAGCGGTTCAGGTGTCATTTCATCAAGTCCGTAACCACTATAGACACTGAGGGAGCATACAGGTTTGGAACAACTTGAGGGTGAGTAAATCATTCTGTTTAAGTCATTTTGTCTGGCTAGCTGACACAGTCATGCCATTTTACAGAGACATTATGACAGTAATGAAAGGCCAATCAAATTATATAATTTTTTTCTTTGGGACAGCAGAAAAAGAGGCTAAACTGACAGGAACAGGAACAAAGTTAGCAGTATAAACACAGTGGAAGTTTTGTCATTCATATTTGGTCTGCTCTACAGTTGGGAAAATATTATGCACAGATATAGTGAATAATAAGATGAAAGCTCTGCCTGGGGGTAGAGAGTGAGTAAATGTGAAACATTTGTGACCCCCCCACCCCACCACCACAAAGTTCAGGATGTGGTTAAGGCTTTACTCGAGGTGAAGTTCAACACTTGTTGAAATGTTTGTTCCAGTCTCACTTACTTACTTATGTATAATCTGTTGCAAATCAAGAAATTCTGTGGGAAAAGTAAAGTGGAAGTTATGAGCTCAGAGCGGTCCTTCCCAAATTGGGGTCCTGGGATCTGAGATATTTTGGTGCATTTTGTTACAGCTATGTAAAATCATCAAATTATCAGAGTTATTATACGTGTTGTTGACTTATAGTTTTTTCTTTTTTCACCAGTTATGTTAAATTAATATGTTTAATTCAAACCTCAATAACTCAAATAGGCCTATAAATAATGTCAACCTCATGGCAATTTTAATAAAAATACATTCTGTGGAAAGTTCAGGAATAAAAAGCTCTTTGACTGTGATAATTAGGCAACATATTTTTGTACACATTAAAATACACCTAATATTTAGGTTGTGTTCATAAAATACATATTTACAGTATTTATTTTACAGTTAAGCCCTTGGCAACTAAGAGTTTAAGAATCCCTGGCCCAGGGGACTGAATGCATGCTCAACACACAGCAGTTTGTGTGAACTACACATAAACAGAGGCTAACTGAAATGAAGAAGTTACGTGAAGAAGGGAACTTGAGGCCTTGTGCAATGTAATGGAAAGTACTGCAGAAATGAAAATGATTTTCAACTCTCAAGTCTTCGACAAGGTGAAACTGTATTCTAATTTTCACTGTATATGGAAATGTAACAAATACACAGTCTTAAATATTATATCTAATTTTGATAATGTCTAAGTAGAGAAAAGTGTTCTTCACAAAAAAATTGTAAGTTGATATCATGAGACTTAACTTTTAAATTAACTGGGCATCATTAATTGGGTACATGACTTGAATGAGTGATAAGGTGTGCTTATCTGACACTAACTAGCAAAAAAGTCAGGCCTTAATCAGAGGAACTCATACACACATTAAGTAATGATAAGTCACGTTGATTAAATACATAAATAAATAAATACAAAATTTGTAGAGATTTTCCCTTACCACAAATGTAGTTGATCTACTGTAACGTTTTCTTCTTTAGTTTTGTACCGGAACTACAAGGCTAATATATCTTATACATCAGAGAAGCTTATAGCTACCAGTTTAACATCGTGCAAACTGCATGCCTAAAATGTCACACACATGCTTGAAAAGCCATTGTTTGGTTCAGCAATAACATTTACATCTAAACAAAAAAGGCTGTAGAAATCCATTTGTTACTCAAGCTATGTATCATCAAGCTATGTTCCAATGAAGAAAGTGATTCTTGCCTCAAGATTGCTGCTACTTATTTTTTGCTATGCAACATGATTTCTCTCATTTTGACAGAACACATTTTACAGTAAACCATATAAGCATTACAGCATCATGCAAACTGCATATCTAAAATAACAAGTAATGAAAAATTCCTTAATTGTTAACATCTTTAGCCACAAAGCTTCAGTATACAAAGCCAAAGACACAAGCTTTGGTCTCTGTTTATGGTAGGCTGATTAAAAATATTGGCTCCCTTGGTAAATATGATCAAAGAAGGCTGTAAAAAAAAGTGTCTTTAGGAACGGGCAACTGCTCAACAATGACTTCCTGTTTCACAGGGGTATAAATATTAGGTAACACATAGGCCAACTTCCCTTAGTCATTCAAAACAATGGGTAAGACCAAGGAATATAGCTGTGATGTGTTGCAAAAGGTTTTTATGCTTCACAAAATGGGAAGTGTCTATAAGAAAATAGCAAAAGTATTGAAAATTCCCATTTCCACCATCAGGGCAATAATTAGGAGGTTCCAGTCAACTGGAAAGTTATGAATCAACCTGGAATTGGACGCATGTCTATATTGTCTCAATGCACTATGAAGAGGATTGGTCGAGTGGCCAAAAAGGCCAAAAGGATCACAGCTGGAGAATTGCAGAAGTTAGCTGCATCTTGGGGTCAGAAAGTCTCCAGAACTACGATCTGAAATCACCTACATCACCACCAGTTGTTTGGAAGGGTTTCAAGAAAAAAGCCTCTACTCTAATCTAAAAACAAACTCAAGTGTCTTAGTTTGCCAGACACTACTGGAACTTCAAATGGGATCGGGTTCTATGATCAGATGAAACCAAAATAGTTTTTTTTGCAATAAACACCAGAGGTGGTTTTGGAGCCTTATGGAAAAGTTCCTCATGCCCACGGTTAAATATGGTGATGGATCTTTAATGTTTTGGGGCTGTTTTTCTGCCCGAGGACCTGGACATTTTGTTAGGATACAAGGCATCATGGACGCTGTCAAATATCAACAGATATTAAATGAAAACCTGACTGCCTCTCCAGAAAGCTTCAAATGGGCCGTGGCTGAATCTTCCAGCAGGACAATGATCCAAAACATACAGCAAAATCAACACATAAATTATTTACTGGCCACAAATTCAAGGTCTTGCCATGGCCATCCCAGTCCCCTGACTTGAAACCCATAGAAAACCTGTAGGGAGAACTGAAGAGGAGAGTCCACCAGTGTGGACCTCGAAATTTTAAGGATCTGGAGAGATTCTTTATAGAGGAATGGTGTCACAAAGTATTGACCAAAAGGGTGCCAATAATTGTTGCACACCTATATTTAACAAAGATTTATTTTGATAAACCTGTGTTTTGTTTGCAATTGTTTGATATCATTGAGAGCAGAGTATTTTTGTGAATATTTCTAACAACAGATCAAAAGGTGAAACAATAAAGACATTTTTCACACCTTCTTTGCTCATATTTAACAAGGGTGCTAATATTAGTGGAAGGTACTGTACATTAAACTACAATAAAATGCCAAGCAGGAACTACATAAATCTTATGAATTCAAGGAAGTATCTATGCACTGTCCAGGTATGTAGAAGTTCTAATAACTTTCTCAACCTTACATTTAAACTTATCCCATTTTTATCTAAATAACTAAATCCACTTTATTCTCATGTCAGTTTGACCCTGCCATCACCTCTCTTTTAATAATAGCATCTGCTATTAATTACTTGATTAATATGTCTGTTGCTGCATGTCTCTAATACATTTATACTTAGCAAAGCTAAATTGATACCCTTAACAGACAATAACATACTCATCTAACTCATCTAAATTCATTAATTTAGCATGGAAGACCAAAGCCACTTATCCATCTCCAATTTTAAACGTTAATTCAGACCCTTTTCAAACACGGCAGTGTCTTTAGTTTTGAGCTTATAAATCTGCATGCATTAACATCATTCATTCATTTATTCATACGTCATCCTCAGTAACTGCTTTATCCTGGTCAGAGTGAATCTGAATCCTATGCTGGAAACATTGGACATGAGACAGGAATACATTACCATTATTTACAAATTACTTCTAGTCAATCAAAATAGGTAGAAATAAAGCTGCATGTGCCGAGAAAAGGGTGTAATCTCTATGTTATGGACTGTGGTGATGAGGAATTAAGAAGTTATGACCTGATCTTTTTCATTTGGATCAGTGATGAAACATGATTCATGGGATGGATATTTTCATTCTGTTAAGCAGATGTTTTCATGAATATTTTAGTTCCCCCTTTGATTATAGCGCTGCCTAGTGATGGAATGATACAACAGTTACTGGCGATGTTTAGGGAGTGGTTTTATTAACAGCACATGACATGCAGAAACATGTTTAAGAACTACAGAAAAAGCCAAAAGCCAGGAGAGTCATACAGACAAAAGCCAGGAGAGTCACAGATAAGCAAGGCATAAAACTGGTGGCTGTTCCATCCTGCTTATAACGTCTGAAATAAGATCTCCTAATTACTGTCTGAAATTATATATCCTATCTAGAATTCTTGACATCTAGCAGAGATATTCTGTCTTGCTTTGTATACAATATTGTCAGTGTCTTGCTTTGCATACAGTATATTTCTGCCTGTATTACCTGTATTATTCAACAATTAAAACACATGCTTACAGCTCAACTGCTGACTCTTAATGTGGAATTTCTTTTTAGGATAATACACATGTTGCAATAATTAAACCCAAAGGATAACTTGGCGGACGACAGAAATATACTTATTCCTACAGTGACCTGATATTATTATATGGTTTATTAGCAATGCTGTTTCCTCTGTCAGATGATCTGACAGCAATATACATAATAATTCTTATTTACATTAGAAACACCAGTACTCTACACAGACCTGTGTTAAGCAGAGTATAACCATATTTTCCCTATAAACAGTAAGCCTTGCTTTTTCTAAACAGATGCACTGGGTTGATGTTTACCTCTCCTCTCAGTTCAAATGACACTAATGCCATCAGCATGTTTCAGACAACAAGAGCAGCATGAAACATTCATTAAAATGTGCTAAAAGATTTGCATAATGTACTTAGTAGCGATAATCCATTAGAGAGTTTAAAATAAATTGCAACAATTTTTTTCTCTGGGTGTTCTAGCTTCAGAAAAGCACTCTCTTTTGTAATCTTTGGAGAAAAACACTGAAATGTTTAGAGCAGCTTTTACACACTTTTTCAGTATAATTTATTAGGAGAAAAAAAACAAAACTGAAACCAGAGCTTGTTGTGTTTATAATCACTGAAGACAATGGTTAATGTTGTGACACAGAATCAGCTTAAATCCACTGTACATGGTTTTATTGTCAGCAATGTAAATTTGGCATAAGATTTATACAGTTTTACAAACACAGATTAAGACTAGGATTTATACACATACTCCATATTGCAGTTGTTGTGGTTTTCTAAAATTCACCTGTCGGATTAACCTTTACCTGGGACCCCACAGATAAAGTAGGATATGGATTGGATCTCTGTAAAACGTAATTCAAATATACTCCAAATGTGACCTGTGAATTAGAAAAACATTTTTTAAAAATTTCAAATTTTACAAGGACAATTAAAGTCATTGTTAGTTTTGACAGTTCTCTTCTGGTAAATATACATTATACAGAAAAGGCTTTAAAGTAAAGCAAAGTAAATACATTTTCCTTTCATAATCAAATGTATATACACAGCAGTTAACGACCGCATGACTGAAGAAATACACTTGATGGTTTTAAATTAAAAAAAGCATTTTTATATACCAGAGTGAAACTGTATTATATCAACTCTATACCATGCTACAGTGTACATTAAATTCATGTACTGGAGCTCCACCCCATTCGCTGCTCACATAAACACTCCCACTCCCTTCACAAATTGTACTGACCTTTCCACTCCGCCAATTAGACAGAGATCTGAGAGGTTCCTGGAATTTAGTGCCAGAGGTCTGATCTATTCCAATCATCTGGCAACGACTACACTTGCCCGCCATCTTCAACAAACCAGTGAGAAATGATTAATGGGGTATATTCAAATGTACAGTTGATGCAAGGTACTTTTTAATCACAGCTTCCACTGCATTCTTTCAAAACTGGCCTAAATGCACTCATAGGTCATCTGGTTATTTTAAATGTATTGCAAACCTGAAAGTGTGTGCCTTCTATTTTTACACCTGTCCAGTCCTCTTCTTCAAAAGGCTCTGAGCCTGAGATAACGAGGTTCGCCCGAAAACGACTGATGAGTTGCAGCATGTCGAAAGAGGTGCAATTATTTGAGCTGTCCTGCCTGTGACAAGCCAAATTGTAAGAGAACTAACATAAGATCCAGGCTTTAACCAACTCACTATACAATCAGACCAAATCATGGAATGGAAAAATCGACATATACATAATGCCCAAATCATACTGCATGACTTACTCATTATGAGTGTATTTATGCTGACGTAACAGCTAGCAATCATTACCTATTGATGATGCGACTGAGCAGAAACGCCACACTAGCTCTATTAATTAGCAAAAACTGAGCCTCATTCACCAGAGAGAGGGCAGGAGGGCAAGAACCTGCAGAACACACATCATACATATAGGCATACAGTCAGTCAGATTTACACTGTGTTCACATCACTGCTTAAATACACACAAGTGAACAGGTTAAAAATATACATGAAAACATTTAGACTAATAGTCCATAACACAAACAAATTGAGACATGTATCAATTCTATACTGAAATAAATACTTTTAGTGTCATTGAGCTTTAAGTGCACTCATCAGGTTGACATTATAGACCGATAGAAAATTATTAGTACTTTACTTACATAATATTATGACTTTATTGTTATATGGTATATTTTCACATTTGTTCATTTTGGTCATTAGTTTTCTATGTGACTACTGGAAGAACCAGTGTGCCCTTTATGTACTGTCTTAATGTTAACAGAAACTGATTCCACACATGACCTGCATGACATTTCTACTAAAAACACACAGAATGTCTGCAACTGTCATAATGTAATGGTTAATAGGGTGTGGTATACAGAGTGCTGTACCTTTTCCTTTGCCCATTTTCATATCCGGGGCAAAACTGGGACTCTGTCTAATGAGACAGCAAGGTTTTCCCAGGAACTCAGACAACCAAACTGACACTTCCTCCCCACAGTCAACAGTCTGTACCCTGAAACAAAGGAAATAAGTATTAGTTAGAGTCCACTCTGAAAATATTGGAACGGCAAGACCAGTCATTTGTATGTGCTAAACACCAAAGCCATTTGGGTTTGAGATCACAAGATGGATATGAGATATGAGTCTAGGATTTCAGCTTTTATTTCAGGTTTTATTTGCACATTTAGCTGGGTTAAACAACATAAAACATAGGACCTTTTCTATCAAACCACCACATTTTCAGGTGAGCTAAAGTATAGGCACAGGTGAAGTAAATTAAAGTAAATAACACTTAATATTTGGTTGCATATCCCTGGCTTGCAATAACTGCATCAAACCTGAGACTCACTGACATCACCAAATCATTAGTTTCTTCCTTTGGGATGCTATTCCTTTTCCTTAAATGGACAGTATGCTCAACTGGGTTAATGTCTGGTGATTGACTTGGCCAGTGTAAAACCTTCCACTTTTTCCCCTGGAGTTGTCGGTGTGTTTGGATCATTTTTAAGCTCTCTTCTGATATTCATCTTTTGATTTCAAGCCCAAATGTCTTCAGTCTACAGCAAAAAAAAATCAATTGGCCTTGCAGTTTTGGAGGGGACTGTATTTCATTACTGGCCTTCAGAAACAGCAAAGTTTCATTTTACACAAAAGAATTGCTGTAAAGGGTGCGAGGGCTTCCTAGGTTTGATGAGCTATCATAGAAAACCTCCATCATTGCAAACCATGAAGCGTGTCAGTATTGGATATGAAGCACTTAATATGTAGTAGTCTAAAATTATCATGTGTTAAACATAATGCATAAGAACATATAACAAATCAGATTAAACAAAATTAATATGTAAGCATTCTACTTACCTGTCACCACAGACTTTGCTTTGACATGTCCTTTGGCCATGCCTTTCTTTACTGATCTCCAGGGGAAGAGTAATAGGATCCATACCTATTTTTCCAATAGCAAAATGCACTCTTTATTTCCTCCCAGATGTGCCTGTCAAATGAGATTAACACAGCAAAATTTCTCTCACCTGAGGCTTCCAGGCACAATGTCTTGGAGGTTAGGCAGATGCGTGGATGGACGAGACACAGTTTGGGTTCTCGCTTCTGACTCAGACATACTCCATTCTCATTCACCACCATCCACATGCGGTCATACAAGAGCCCCTGAGTGCCTAAAGGCCATTCTGTCACCTGTGGAGTTCCACACAACAGCATGATGTTTCTTGAGAATTGACGAAGACAGGTATTGACTTTCATTTTAAAGTACAGAGACGTATAGACAAAATAATAAATCATAAATACTACTGCTGTCTGTAATACTATACAGAATATAGTGCACTAAATAATTATATTGCATGCTAAATGGATTCATGGATGTAATAAAAATAGCTTGCTGTTTAATGTACCTCAAATGCAGCACATGACTTAATGGGATATATGAAGATATTGGTCAATGTATAAGCCTCTTCACTGTTCCTATCTTCCATTGGAATAGTATCCTGTGACGAGGTCTTGCTGACAAAAGCAGGAGAGATATTTAAGCCATTCATCTCAGGCATAGGTCTCTCTGTTAGCAATGAGGTCAGCTCATTTGAATCTGAGGTCTCTGCCGTTCCTGCTGACTTTAACCTTGCCAGTCTCTTTTGGTCCAGTCTTAGCGGTTTTTCCACAAAGCAGTCAACAATAAACTTTAATAAACACTGACAGTCTTCAAAAGTTGACATATATCCGAAGGATATGCGGACAGACCCAGTTGGATGTCCATCGATCAGGTCAATGTTATCTCCACAGACATGACCAGCCTTAAAGTAAGATCAATAGAACAAAGCTTTCAGATACAACAATGCTTCTTCATCACAATTAATAAGTCTTTATTGTTTAAACTTTTGATATTTTTTTAAAGAAAAAAATTCACAAACATACTCTGATATCAAGGATATCAAACAATTGCAAACACAACACAGGTTTAAAAATTTGCTAAATATATGTGTGCCACAATTATTGCCACCCCTAAGAATTCATATGAGAAAATATTTATATTTGAAGTGTTTTCCCATTGATATTTTACATTTTTTAGGACACCTGGATGACTAGGAACAGGAAATTGTTCAACCATGACTTCCTGTTTCACAGGGGTATAAATATGAGGTAACACATAGACCAAATTCCCTTAGTCATTCATAACAATGGGTAAGACCAAGGAATATAGCTGTGATGTGCGGCAAAAAGTTGTTGAGCTTCACAAAATGGGAAGTGGCTATAAGAAAATAGCACAAGCATTGAAAATGCCCTTTTCCACCATCAGGGCAATAAGTAAGAAGTTCCAGTCAACTGGAAACGTTATTAATCAAACTGAAATTGTACATGTATCTATATTGTCTCAACGCAATGTAAAGAGGATGGTTAGAGTGGCCAAAAAATCGCCAAGGATCAACGCTGGAGAATTGCAGAAGTTAGTTGTGTCTTGGGGTCAGAAAGTCTCCAAAACTACAATCCAAAGTCACCTACATCACCACAAGTTGTTTGGAAGGGTTTTAAAAAAAAGCCTCTACTCTCATCCAAAAACAAACTCAAGCGTCTTCAGTTTGCCAGACACTACAGGAACTTCAAATTGGATCGGGTTCTATGGGCAGATGAAACCAAAATAGAGCTTTTTATCAATAAACACCAGAGGCGGTTTTGGCGCATGCAGAGAGGCAGCCATATGGAAAAGTACCTCATGCCCACGGTTAAATATAGTGGTGGATCTGTTTTGGGGCTGTTTTTCTGCCTGAGGACCTGGACATTTTGTTAGGATACATGGCATCGTGGATGATCAAATATCAACAGATATTAAATGAAAACCTGACTGCCTCTGACAGAAAGCTTCAAATGGGCCGTTTTTGGATCTTCCACTAGGACAATGATCCAAAACATACATCAAAATCAACACAAAAATGGTTTACTGACCACAACATCAAGGTCCTGCCATCCCAGTCCCCCGACATGAAACCCAAAGAAATCCTGTGGGGTGAACCGAAGAGGAGAGTCCACCAGCGTGCACCTCGAAATTTTAAGGATCTGGAGAGATTCTTCATGGAGGAATGGTCTCACAAAGTATTGATCAAAAGGGTGCCAGTAATTGTTGCACACTATGTTTGATATCCATGAGAGTATTTTGGGGATTTTTTTTTAAAAAAAGATAAGCTTTTTTAACATAACGAAAGCTCATATTTACCAAGGATGCCAATGTTAGTTGTATTCGTAAATTGCGATTGAAGTAACATTTCATTTTTCTTACAGCATGCAAGAGAAGCATGAATCTCACTGACCTGTAAGTTACTCTTTACCACTTGGTTGCTGATGCCCAGATATGCCTGACAGGCCCCTGTATTACAGAAACAGCCTGTGCGCAAATGAATATTGAACAGACAGGCCATTTTGTCCACCTGAGGGGAAAAACAAGAGTGGCTTTTTAATCACAGGGCTGAAATAAACTGATTAATCTGCCCATTGCAAGAAAAGTCATTGTAAATTCCGAATCCCGGGAAAATTTTTTATATAAAATTCCTAGAAGTTAGAGCTCTTTGAGATACTTTTGTGTTACTTTTCATAGATGTTTGACCTGGTAATATCCGATCACTTGGCCATAACAGTCCAGCAAGTTGAAGTTGAGGATTGCACCCTGATCTGTTGCATTCTCAAACTCACTGTCACAATAGATCTGAGCCACAGGTTGTGCATTGCTATGGCATAGGCAAGACAGTATGATGTAGGTGTAACGAGCTAGGCCAAATGTGTGAAGCTGTATGTTCATCATGCTTCCTGGGGACAATAAAAACACCAATAATGTCGTTTGTTTTAATTTAAATAACATTGTTGTTTTAAAAGAATTAACAAGTAACTTTCATACCAGTCAGTCTGTGCAGAGCATCAAACCCATGGTGGAGGGAAATAATATCAAGGAATGAAATGGTTCCATCTTCAAATCTAAACACACCCAAACACAAATAAAGGAATATTGAGCTACCAATTACTAACAAGTCAATTCAATGTTTTCTGGAATAGAAAAGTGAGCTTTGTAGAGCAGAGTACCGGCTAACTATGTCAGACTTTGGTACAAAGTAGTCCTCTCCCACTAGATAAGCTGCTGCTGTCCCTCCACCAAAATACTTCTTTTTCAACAGCTCAGCTACTTCATTCCTCACCAGCAAGGCTCCAAGTCCAGTGGGGAATCCAAACATTTTATAGAAAGAGATGGGCACAAAGTCAGCTGGGTGTTGCTTCAGGTCCAGTGGTGAGCAGCCAACAAAACCAGAAGCATCCAGCAGAACAAACCATCGACCTTTGTGCTCACATGCTGGGTAGAGCTGCTGACATTGAATCCCTCTCACATAGCTCAGTGGATATTTCCGCCCAGAAAAATTGCTCTGGGCAGGAAAACAGAAAAGATGTGCCACCAAGCATTCATCCTGTGTATTCACTGTGACTTGGCTAGTTTTGGCTCTTGCTTCTATTTCCTGAGGAAAGACAGGCACTGTTCCCACTCCTTGAGGTCCAGTTACCCCTCGAATGCCCACTACTGATGTGTGATTGTCAGTGAGGTAGCAGAATTGACTTCCTAAATGTTCATCAGAAGCAGACATCCAAGGAAAAGAGTCAGCAACTAATTTAAGAGCTGCTGTGCAGCCAGGAGTGAAAATGACGGAGTATTCCTCAGGGCTTGTGTTAAAGTGCTCCAGTATCCTAAAGGGAACAAATGAACACAATACGCATTAATGTCTTAGAAGTAATCACTTAATAGAACAGATCAGGCTGTTATTAATAGATGCACAAAAACGGAAAAAAAACTACAGTGCAGTGATGTGGGTCACCATGTTTGAAGCCTTATCATTTTTCATTGTACATATTTATTTTCATACAGTTGAATTCAAAATTAATCTTGATTCCAACTGTACATATGGCTTACATATTTGCATTATGAGGCCCACCAACCCATCCAAATATATATATATATATATATATATATATATATATATATATATATATATATGTATGTATGCATGTGTGTATGCATGTGTGTATGCATGTGTGTGTGTGTGTGTGTTCTGAAATGAAACTAGCTGAAGAAGATGAGAGATTTTTGTAGGAGTATTCCCCAGGGGCTTGAGCAAAAAAGCAGCTGTTGTTGTTGTTGTTGTTAAGATATACATACTAGAAAAAATTTAATGCACAATTTCTTATTAATTACTCTACATAACCTATTTTTTTTTACTATGAATAGAATGTTCATTTTTGCAAAGGTTTGTTAAAATAATTGATTTTCATATAAATACTGTATAAGATACAAAACAACAACAAAAATCTCAATCTTATACTATAATTAGATAAAATAGACTATCAGTCACATTATCCATTACATGACTACTTAGTCGACTCAACTGTTAATGTTACATGCTGTTTTAATCGATTAGGTTTAGACTTGCCTAATCTAGTCTGTCAGGTTGAATGCCTGAACCATTGCCTGAAGCATGATTTTGAGTCATATTTGCCCTTTGTATTTGTCTACTTTGCTGTTTCTTTATAAAAACCCTGCACTTGAATCTAAAACCTTGTCCATGCCTGACAAACTGGCATGTAAAAAGGAAGCGGAAAAATCCTCTGGCAGGTGGGGAAAAGAGTACCTGTATCTGACCCTCTCCACTGTGTCATGTGTCATCTTACTGCTGGGATTGAGACTGTGAGGGTTACCTGAGAGAAATACTTAGCTTTAGTAACATACTCATATTTAGGCCCATCATATTTAATAATGTTGAACAACAGTTACTATTGCATGTATATTAAATCTAAAGATTTAGGAAGATATCTGAATGTCCAGGCCTGTTGATTTAATAGAGTATTGCTTATGAAATTACTAACCGTATACATTCCTGGATATATCCTCATAAAACATCTTGACCTGGGATTCAGCAAAGAGTGTTGTCCCCGCATGATCAAGGTAGGTAATATCTGTGTGAGGAATATCTAATTAATAGTAGTAGTAACAGCCCTAATTATTATATGAAATTACTATATAAAATAATTATATATATTTTCTATACAGTTAAAATGTAGTCTAACAAAACATAACACAAAACAAAAAATTTTACCAAAAAAAGTCCAAAATTAAAGTCCAGCCCCAGAATTGTTGGCACATCCGATAAATACGGTCATTTTCTACACCGCTTATCCTCCAGGGTTACAGGGAACCTGGAGTCTATCCTAGGGAGCATCGGGCACAAGGCAGGGTACACCCTCGGCAGGGTGCCAATCCATCACAGGGTGCAATCACATACACATTCACACACCCATTCATACACTACAGACACTTTAGACATACCAGTCAGCCTACCATGCATGTCTTTGGACTGGGGGAGGAAACCGGAGTACCCGGAGGAAACCCCCGCAGCACGGTGAAAACGTGCAAACTCCGCACACACAGGGCCGTGGCGGAAATCGAAGCCCCAACCCTGGAGGTGTGAAGCGAATGTGCTAACCACTAAGCGACTGTGCACCCTTAAGATGGTTTAAAAGGTTATTAAAAATATGTTGAGCTTAATCTGACAGTGAAATATAAGATAATCTAACCTTTAAGTGAATTCATGTTAAGAATTAAAAAAAAAAAAAAAACATCAAAAAATATATTGTTGTTATCATATCCACGTGACATTTATTGGCACCCTTGCCTTTAGTGCAGCCTCCCTTCGCCAAAATGGAAGCACAGAGTCTTCCTCCTGTAATGCTTGATGAGATTGGAGAATACAGAGCAAGGAATGACTGTGTATTCATGGCTAATCTGAAGGGACTGATGTGAATGCACGTACAATCTCAAATAAAAGGATATTTTAAAGTTGATGCATGTAAGATTTGGGGGGGGTTGGAACAATAATGCTATTGTAGCTGCGGAAGAACATTTTGTCACGTGGGTTGTGCTGCGTCCTTGTCCGCTGTGCGGATTAATCTCATGGCTGTGAGTGAGTGACGAAGTCGATAAACATTCAGAGATTATGTAGGGTGCTTAAATGGTGTCGTGACACTGTTTAGTACAGTAGTATGTAGTTTTGGGCTGCGGCACAGTTATTTGCGAATCTGTGGATACCATTACCTGCTCTTTCATCAGTGTTACCGAAGCATAATGAGATTTTATTTTAAATCGTTCATGCCTAGAGCAGGGTGTGATGGTGTTACAAATGGAGTACAAATTTCCGACCCAACACCCTGACACAGAGCTGACTGTGAATTACTATTACAGGATTATCAGGGCGACTCACGGCATCTCAGGACCAGATTTTTGTCCCTAAATTGTTTTTATTTATTTATTTTTCAAAACAAAAACTTGTAGCGTTTAAGAAGATATAACGAGATTTCCGGTTTGCATGTCTTACATGCTGAGCAGCAGAGGGCGCGTGGCACCACACAAACAGACCATAAACAACACAGAAAGTATCTTAGTTATGAAATGCAGCTCAAACTTAACAATAGCGTGTGTTTGCTGTATTTTCACTTTTCGTATTGTCAATTCACTTCCGTCAATAAAGAAGAAACGTTTAGAATGAAGGGAAACTTGTGTGCCTGCGGGTGAAGCCATGAATGTTAACGTTACCTTTAAGCCTGGAAAATTGACGGCGGATGAGCTCCTGCTGCTCAGAACCGAAGCTGAAATACGGCCAGATTTCCTTAAAGCTCTCAAACGTGCACAAGCGGCTAAATTCACTCGAATGCGCCTCCATGGTGTCAAAATGTCACCGTTTCTGACAGCCAGTCTGTCGCTGACATTTTGTCCGAGGTAAATGAACTTTTCTGACAGACTACAGCCGAGTCCAAAGTCCACATTTGAGCTGAAAGAATAAAGGCGAAGACACGACACTGCTGTTGATGTAACTCTGCTCCAGTGGGACTGGCTGACTTCAGATTTTAATTGCAAGGATTGTTCTAAGATAATTAAATGGAAACACTGCTGCAGTGTGTGATACAGCGCTCTGAACCTGGGGTTCTCAAGTCTTTTGCAGCCAGGGACCCCTTTAACTTCAAAATAAAGTCTACAGTCCCCCTCAGTAAAGATTTATGAACGTAATCATCCAAGAATGTGTAGAATCAGATTTCTGATATTAGAACCACAGTGCTTTCTTTTTCTGAACTTTCCAGTGACAGAACACATTAGTTCCACGTTGACATTATTTATAGGTATTTGAGTTGTTGAGGTTCGGATGAAACCCATTCAAGTCAAGGAACCAGTCAAACAGGCTAATAATTATAAGAACTCAATAAATTTAATAACTTTAATAATAGTGGATTGTGATCCACCATTGTTACAAAAAACAAAACCCAAACCACAGATTGAGAAATACTGCTCTATATACCCCACTAAAACAGTAACAAAACAACAGCAAAGGAAGAGTAAAATATGTAGGCTATTTGTAGTCTTCTTCTTTAAAAAAAAATGAAAGTAAAAATGTGATGGCAGAACAGAGAATTATGATACAGTGGATATAAAAAGTCTACACGCCCCTGTTAAAATGTCATTTTTGTGATGAAAATAAATAAACCGATAACCCAAATACATCATGTAAGAACTTTCCCCACTTTTTTATACAGCTGTCATCAATTCATTTTTTCTGATTAACACCAAATAAAGATCATCTGTTTCTGTTGGATCTTCTTGACATCTTCTTGGTTTCATCTAACTGCTGAAGCCATGGTCCGCAAAGAGTTTACAAAGTCTGTACAGTGACTCGCTGTCGAAAGGAATCAGTCAGGAGAGCGGTAAAATAAATAAATAAATGAATAAATTCCTGCACATTAGGCCTAGATGTACCACGGAACACCATGAAGGCCATCATCAACAAGTGGAGAAAACGGAACACCACAGTGACATTACCAAGAACAGGGTGTCCCTCCAAAATTTACAAAAGGACATGACAAAACTTACCAGGGAGGCTGCCAAAAGACCAACAGCAACATTAAAGGAGTTGTAGGAATATCTTACTAGTACTGATTGCTCTCTGCATGTGACAACATTCTCTTATTCTTCATGTCTGGGCTATGGGGTAGGGTGGTTAGATGGAAGCCCTTTCTCATTAAAAAAATCCAAGTTGAACTAAATCCAAATTATTTTGCAAAATATGTTATAGTCTGATGAGACCAATTCCAAAAGGTATTATAATTCCAAATGGTATGGTTGCCGGGGAAAAAAAGCACATCAACAAAAGAACACCATATACACGGTGCAGCATGGTGGTGGCTGCATCATGCTTTAGGGCTGTTTTTCTTCAGCCAGAACTGCAGGATTTATCAAGGAGGAGGGAAATATAAATAACTACAAATATCAACTGATTTTAGTGCAAAACATTCAGTTGTCTGCTAGTAAGATGAAAATGAAAAGGAATTTCACCTTTCAGTACACCAGTGACCCAAGGCATATGTCCAAACCAATAAATTAATGACAACCAAAAGCATATCAATGTTTTTGAATGACCTAGCCAGAGCCCAGACCTGAATCCAACTATGAATCTCTGGAATGACCTGAAGCACAGGATGTGCACAGGATATATTTTTGCAAGAAAGCTTGAGAAAATAATGCCAAGTCAAGATGTGGCATGCTGATAGACTCTTACCAAAAAAGACTGAGTGGTGTAATAAACTTAAGAGGTGCTTCAACAAAGTATTAGTTTAGGGGTGTGCACACTTATGCAATTCGGACATTGTAAGTGTTTTCTTTTTTCTTTTTTTCCCAGTAAAAGTTTCTGATTGTTTTTCACTTTATTTGTATAATTTGAAATGGCACATTAAAGGTGATAAAAGATCTGACATGCTTTATTTTAGTGTCATTCATTTACTTCACAAAAACCTGCCATTTTAACAGGGGTGTGCAGAATTTCTTATATCCATTGTATAATTATATCCAATAAGCACAGTGCCCCGTACTCAATGAAACTGAGGTGTAAATAGGCCGAACACAAGTTGGATACAGAGTAAAAGTGTATTGATAGATTTGTCCATGGAGTTTTTATGTCTCATATCCTGCAACAGCGAGCAAAGAAGAAAGTCTTAAACCTTGGCACAGACCAATCAAGGGACAACCATTACACACTTCAAATCTAACACTCTATTACTGTTATGGGTAAATGTCTGGAGTGAGGAACAGGAGGTTTTTAACAGAAATACTTTATGAGATGTAAATTTTTAACACATGTAATTTCGTGCAATGGATTTGAAGTTTAAAGAACGATGAATCTAGGAAATGGCTATGTACCATTATTACTTTTCATCCTAAACAGGGGGCAATGATTAAATGTCACTTCTGCTCCACTGAGTCCCTCACTTCATAATTTGGCCATCAAACCAAATGTGTCTCTTTTTGTTGAAGGACCACATTGTTTTCATGGAGCTGGTCTCATTAGCAGAAGAAGATGGCTGGGTTGGGGGAAGGGATGACAGACTCTTCTCTGTGTCTCTCCATCCATAATGATGTGACACAATCAGTTTAGAGATGCTTTTGTTGAAAAAAATTTTTTTGTTATAATTATTTTGCCGAATATCTTGTTAACCTGTCCAGAACAGATTTTATATGATTTCGTATGCCTAAATGTACTAGTCATGTGTTCTGTCAGTTTTGTTTACAAGTTAGATTGTTGATAGGTTTCAGGAGCATTCAAGTGTAGCTGAATACACTTTCATATAAAGTCAATGTATTCTTTCTAACTTTACTGCTTTCACTACTCCCTGTATTGAGTGCGGAACTCCAAGCTGGCCTACCCTGATGTATGGGCTTATCTGAGACTAATACAGTGGGGGGAAACAGTAAAGCTAGTCTCAGTCGGGCAGAGCTACGGGCACATGGCCATCTGTCTATTCTCTGAATACAGCTGACAACAAAGGAGGGCAATTCTTCATTACCGGACCATACAGCTACTGGACACTCACACACTCACTAACATTGTTGGGGGAACAAGGCAAACAAGAGAGGAAAAGCAACTGACTGACACCAACCTACTGCTTCAACCTCAATCAGCCCAGCAGGTTAGTTTGCTAACTTGCTGCTTGTCACATTTACAGAGTGCCAAAAAGGCTTATTCATGTATTTAACCTACCAGGATTGTGTGCTTACGGGTAGCTTCTAGACAGAAAGTAATTGGTTTGAAGATAAATTGTTTCATGATTTAAAAAAAAAGCCTTTCTATTAGCATACTGCCGGAGTTGATTTATGTATGAACTGTTAAGTGTTTTGACTTTGCATATTACACCGTTTTTATAGATGTCACACACTTTCTCTATTGCCATGTGCTTAAATATCCATTGATTACATGTACTGACCAAATCTATTGTCCTATTTATAACAAACTTATTAACAATCTATATTTAAAGTAACGTAAAGTCAATACATGTAGCCAGTGACTTTTTTAAATGAATTCATGGATAATTAAATGAAAAGTAATTAAAAGTAGAAGACTTATTTAAAAATTCTTTGAAATGTGTTAAATGTCACTTAACAAACACTACAGTGTAAATTTTTATTTGTTAATAGGGTTTGCTTGCCTGGTATTTAAATTAACAGCGAAGTTTAAAAAATGACTAAGTAGAGTTTACTTTAAAGTTGTTGAACAAAAATGTATGCTAATATCACTGTTCCTTAGAGTTTGCTGAGAGCCACATGTTTTGTGAGAAATATAAACAATGCATATATGAACAGTGCATGTGGCCTTGTTGTTGCTGTGCGTAATAGAGTGGTTTCTGTGGTCTGGGGGACTGCTGACAAGCTTCAGGAGACAGAAATGGGTCAAAAGGGATTTAGCATTAGCCAAATAAATCCTGGCCTATAGGATTAGGCAAGGCTGTTGCTGCTTGTTTGATGTGTTTACCTGATGGACCAGCAGTGGACTGAAGCCTAGTAAAAATTCCACCCTTTTGTCTTTTGATCCAAGCCTCTCATTATCAATTAACTCTATAGTTCTTAGTTCTTCGAGTTATAATTAAGAAATACTTGTCTTTCTGCTTTGTCATTTTACTAAATCTGTACACTTTCTTTCCAGTTCATCAAGAGTAAAATGGCAACAGAGAGAGAGAGGTCTACTTAACTCATATCTCATGTACGTATCTGAAAAGTAAAGGACAGGTGGTGGAGTATTACTATTCTGCACCACCTAAAATTCAAACGAAACACATTCTGTGACCTGCATGGACTTATGAGGCAAATGGCATGTGTTGTATCACTTTCAGTGCAAAATTGCACAATATATATTTCTACATAAGATATTCACAAAAGACCTTCAAAGGCCTTTCAGACATGTCTGGAAATTCAAGTCCTTTTTCATTGCAGCTGTATGTAAGGCACGACCTCTCAGATATTTAAAAAATGATCAATATTTCCTGAAAATACACAGAGGAATGTAGGAACAAATCAGGACTTCCGACTATAATAATATACTATAATAAAAATACATTAATGACACCCTCTTTAGACATCACTAACATCACTAGATCTAAAGGCTCAACAAAGCTTATAAAACACGCCACAACAGTTTTATTAAAATGGAGCCAGTAGAATGACGTGTAATATGTGTAAATATCACGGAAACTGCTGCATTTAAGTCTCACACTATATGCTCCCAACAGTGAAGACAAGTCTGGAATTGAATATTGTTTTGAGTGGTATTGAGGATTCTTTTTTTTTTTTTTTTTTTTTTTTTTGTAGCTGAAGGGTTTATGAAATAATAAAATATGTAGAGATTGGAATTGGGTGTTGCTGAGACTGCTTATTGAACTGCAGTTGTTTCACTGTTTGCTAGACTGACTGAATTGCTAACATTCTTATTTGTTTGTCTGCACAGAGCCTGTCTGTCTGAAAGTGTGAAGTGTCCAGATCATCAAGAAGAATGAATATGAATGAGAAAGAGGTTGCTTTGTGGTCTGAGGGAGGGCTAAATGTCACTCTCACCATCCGCCTACTAATGCATGGAAAAGTGAGACTTCCAAACTCTTGCATTCTAAATGTTTATGAGCTATTTCAGCTCATAATAAATTCTCTGCCGAAGGTAGAAATCACCCATGATTACATTATAATAATTCATTACCAGCCTGGGTGTCATGCAGAAATCTACAGTATCATTACCATATACCAGTTCTATTGTTGATCTATGCATGATATGCTTCAATATTTCAATAATACACATACTCTAGTAACACCTAGTAAATAAACTAACATGTACCACTTGCATCATTCATGTTAGTCTCATTGTACTTTATATGCATATGATGTGGTGTCAAATGCACTTGTTGTACAGTATAAAAATGTACTCGAATACATTAATAATACAGTAGATCAGCAATGAAAAGACACTCTACATCTCAAGCTACTGTGATGTACCCTATCAATAATATTCATTCATTTTGGATAGTTATATTTATATATTATTTGTGGAATTATTTTGCAGGAAGTGGGCAGTATCATTGGGAAGGTATAGATATTTTAATTCAACAACTTAATCAACTATAAATTTGATTACAATTGTGTTGTACTTATTTGCATTTTGAGCATGTTTTATTTATTTTCAATTAACGTCAATTAAATTCAATTAACTCCACCTTTGCTTTCTCAGAAAGGGGAAACTGTCAAGAAAATGAGAGAAGAGGTAAGTACTACAATTAACTTGCAAAGTACTGAGGTTTATTTATATCAAATGTTACAGTGCTACAATGAATGGCTGAAAATAAAAACATTGTACATTGCAGAATTACAAAATACATGACCAAGACATGTTAAAATGAATATGAGTATGCTCGTGTATGCTTTTTTTTCAATAGAGTGGAGCACGCATTAATATTTCTGATGGCTCCAGCACAGAACGAATCGTCACCATCACTGGTGCCTCTGAGGTCATCTTCAAAGCTTTTGCCATGATTGCGGAGAAGTTTGATGAGGTGTGGCATATCGTATTGAACAAAAAAAAAATCATTATATGCAATTAATATCATTCTGCTGTAATGCACTGGCAATCATTACACAAAGGATTCGAACTTTATTTGAAAGTAACACTTACTAAGACTTTAATAAAGAAATGGTGTGGTGTATTTGGAGACTGTTGATATAGTATGAAATACATGCCATGCTGGACTAAATGGGTTTAGGCTGTAATTAAAATGTCTTTTATCTTTTACTTCATGTAGCTCCCCAGACATTATAGAATTCTACAGTTTTAATTAGCTGCTGTCTGTAGCGCATAGAAGCCATCACATTCTGCAAGGTTGAAGGAATGACTTTTAATGAAGCAGATGTGACATTATTGGGTTTCAGGATATTCTGGCCTGCATGGTGAACAGTACAGTGTCAAGCAGACCTCCTGTCACGCTGCGCCTTGTGTTCCCTGCCAGTCAGTGTGGCTCTCTCATCGGCAAAGGAGGCTCCAAAATCAAAGAGATCAGAGAGGTAGATACCATCTTTAATCTGATACTAAACAAATGAAAGAGTATTAAAATTATGAAGGAGTCCCAAATGTTCATGGCATGGTCATTTTACTGAACACTTAATATTCTTTGTTCGCATGCCCAGCAGGAATGCTTTGGCTCAATGTGATTAATTGTTCTAATCAAAACAGAGCTTTTGTGTTTGTGAGCTAAGGGCTACTCCATTAAGTTTACAGACATACACAGTGTCCTTTTTGGCTTCAATTTCAAACACCATATATATCTTTGGGCTTTTTTTTTTTCAATTATCAGTTCACTTTTTGACTAGGAAGAAAGCAATTCAGAAGTGATGGTAACCCCTGAAACAGCATTACTTTCCTTTATGTATTAGCCTTTGACAGGAGAACAGTGCACTTTATTGCAAGAATTGTGCTTCTGTGTGTGGATTTCACAGGATAAATTTAGCTGTCCTCTCTATTCAGGGCTGAGGCGGGTGAACTGGTTGGTTGAATTCCCAGTAGCTTTGAATGTCTAGGACATGATGAGACCCCAAAGCAAAAATAGATTCATATTTATATGAAGTATCTAAATAGGTTGGCCTAAATAACAACACACTTCGTAACAATGCCCAATCAAGACTTGTACTGAGCTGCTGTTTGGAATGTACCTATTTGGTGTGCTCACAAAGCAAAGCAGATAAATAATATAATCCCATGATATACCATGGTATGAGTTGTAATTGTTGTTAGTAACAAAAATTAGATTTTTATTAGCCATATCACAGCTTTAGCTCCTGTTTGACACGTTTGCATTAGCAGTTGTGTGTGTTAGACCACAGGTGCACAGGTGCAGGTAGCTGGAGACTTATTACCGGAGTCTACTGAGAGAGCAGTGACCATCTCTGGCACTCCCAATGCCATCACACAATGTGTGAGACACATCTGCATGATCATGCTGGAGGTGCGTGTGTGTGTATGCGTGTGTGTGTGTGTGTATGTGTGTGTATGTGTGTGTGTGTATATGTGTGTGAATATGTTTTAACATTGTGGTGGGGAACATATTTTCCCACAAAGACTGTAATATCTGACAGCTTTGACCTTGTGGGGACATTTCCATGTTATGTCCATAGAAGGTCCTCACATGGATAGTAAGACAAATGTGTGTGTGTGTGTGTGTGTATAAAATTTTATTACTACCGTTTAGAGATGGATGATTTCCCTCATGCTTCCGCATTATCAAACTAAAGAAAATATCTAACATAATATTCACCTACATGCTTCATTTTAATTTGATTTCATTATGTTCAGTGCATGTTTTGCATGTTTCTGTCCTGCCTAATTTGTCTACTGGCACCCTGCAGAGGAAAGCATACTGTGCACGAAGAAAATGTTTTCTCCTTGAATTTGTTGAATGAACTTTCTTTTCTTCTATGTGTAGTCACCGCCTAAAGGAGCAACAATTCCTTATCGGCCCAAGCCATCCTCTGGTGGCAATCCCACAGTTTTATCCCAACCACATACAGCTCCTGTGAGTACTTGAATCCATTTCACAGATACTCTGAGCAGCAGCTATTAGTTTATGAACTCAGCATCGTTATGGATTCAGTGGCTTCAGTTAAACATTAATGGATGAATAGCTGCATTCTTAGTGAGGAGCTGTGAGTGTGGATATTTAGGTTAATGATTTCTCTGAGATCAGTGTGGCCGAATAAATCTTTCCCTCAGTTTTCATCAGTAATATAGTCAGCACAGTGTTTAGTAGTCTGCTTCGGTGCTCTAAGACATGTAGATTAGGCTTGCTTTGGGTGGCTTCACTGAATTGCTGATCCAGGACTGTCTGTTTTGATCAATGCAATAGGAGCAGGCCTTTTTTCATCATAGTTTCTAAGCCAATATGCAGCATTCTATTCTATTGTACTCCAGTCTATGCAGAAAATGTGAATAGTGGTCAGTATGTGTACATCATACATATATGATGCATGTAGGGCTGTGTGTTGTTTAAAAGGCTGCATGAAAGGTATGGCAATCGTGACCCTAATTATGGGAAGTGTTAAAGATTAACATGGCAAGCTGATTGAGCATGTTAGGACCCTGTGGACTTTGTAGACTTTTAGTCATTTTTAGATCTGCAACACATTCGTCCTGAAGCATTAAAATGCAGCAGGCATCAGAATTTCATAAACATTGAATGAGCCAGCCCAGGTGGTTGTTGGACATATTCATACAGTGACCCCTTGTGGTTATTACTCTGAGAAGATTGTTATTCACAATTCTCTTGCATTCACCTGTGTCAGAGACAAAGAACTGTATTTATGTAGAAGGTGGTTGTTCATTCATCCCAACCAGCCTGACGTTGTTTTCTTTTGTGCAGACTTTTGCTGTTCCAGCACAGTACACTATTCCTCCCCAAGACGTGAGTGCCAATACTGCTGTCTTATCAGAGATGTTGATCAGAGATCTCTTCCTTACAGTCATCACTACACTTTCCCCAACCACCTTCTGCCCTTTCTACCACTACACCTTACCAGTGTATTCCTTAAACATCTCAGTGCCTTTCTCCTTAAAATACTGACAGATGGACCTGTACTAATATAGAAGCTTTTCTGAATGCAAAAAAGTGTTAAAACTCTAGTTTCTCATGCAGGACCATGCGTTCATATGACTAATGCCTGGTGTTACTAACACCTTTTCCTCCATTGTTTTTTGTTCATACCCTTGAGTGTTGTCACAAAAATGTGTTAATAGAATCAGATGTGATTACAGTCATGATGCCAGGTTATTTTGGACTATGTTCTAACAAGCCCTAGTAACAGTTCTAATTATGAGCATGAATATTGTCTGTGTATTGTCTGTAGATGTTTTCCTCTGAAATAATTCCATTTGATTGGCTAGTTCTAACCTCCCTTCCTGCCCTGCAGTTGACCAAGCTTCACCAGTTGGCTATGCAGCATATCCCCTTTACCTCCCTTGGGCAGAGCAACCCTACTTTCCCTGGTATGTACCCAAAGATCCCTGGGGACGTTTTTCTCTCCCTTTGTCACTCTGTCCATTTTTCTACATCTTTGTCTTGGTTGGTTTTTCTGTATTTTCTTTTTTATTTCTGTTTCCCCAACCTATTCTTTCTTGCCCCCCCCCCCCCCCCCCCCCTCTCTGTGTTGCGTTATAATATTATTTCCACTCTGAGGAAAGGGAAAGCAAATTCATGTCATCTTAAGGCCATCAATGTCATAAGACTGGATGTGTTTCATATGTATCTTTCACTAGCTGAAAGCATTTCTCATGACTCAGGTGACTTTTTGCTCATTGGCATGTCATGAGCTCTTATAGCATTGTGGAGGCTTTGTGATGTGTCTGTGTGATCTGGTCTTCTCCTGTGAAACTCTATGTGTACCTCCACAACACCCCTGGCCTGATCAGTCCACCAGAGTGCCTGTCATCTCGATCCATTTCACACCACCACACATATTCTACAGCAGGCACACACACTGCAACAGGCCAACATTTATTACTGCTAGAATAAAAAAGGCACTACTCTACAAGAGACTGCCTCTGGGTAGATGTTTAATTGAAAAGTTAGTTAGTTCAGTGCTGTCCAAATATAATTAGAATTTTTTTCATGCCTGGTACTGTGTATTTGAAAAGCCCTACTGCATTTTACATGATGTAAATTAGTGTTATTGATTTAAATAGCTTGACTTGATTTTTTGTATTGCTTTATTTTTACATAGCTTTCTTAGTCTTATGAGTGTAATAGTGATGTAGACCATATTGTACTGTATATTTATCCATTTGATATGGCCTCGTTGAATATTTTGTGAGTTTTTGCTGTCTATTTCCTAAATAGGTCTGGATATGTCGGTTTCTCCAAGTTCTTATGAGCTGAGCATACCTAATGAGGTAAGTCTTTCTGATAGCACAATTATATAGTGCATGAAATCCATGCATTAGCCTTTAAACCTTTAAAAAGGCATAATGTGACTGATTGTCAGCATTCATGGCAGGTCACATTTCAGTAATGATCTCAGTGACACATAGGCCCCTGCTCTGAGACCAGTAGAGGTACAGAAGATGTTTAAGCTTCTGCCTTTGTCCCTTTTCACTGCTGCTGTCACCAGTGTGCCTTTAATCTTTCACTTTGGCACAGTGGCATTAGTGGGACCATAACAATGGGTCAGTGATTAATAAAGCATTAAGTACTTAATTAAACTGACCAAGATGGCTAATACTTCTCACTTTTTCCAATACCTATATCTTAACAACAATTACAAGGAAATAGTTCTGTGTGATTATTGTGTGTTAATTCAATCCTTTGCTGTGAAAGATTAGTAAAACTACTATCATTACTTATTCAGAGGTTCCCAAAAACTCATGCCATGTGCCACTTACCCTTATCTCCTCTCAGCTCATAGGCTGCATTATTGGCAGACAAGGCACTAAGATCAATGAAATTCGCCAGATGTCTGGAGCCCAAATCAAGATAGCCAGTGCCACAGATGGCTCAGCAGTACGTCATGTCACCATTACTGGCTCCCCAGCAAGCATCTGCCTGGCCCAATACCTCATCAGTGCCAGGTAAGAGGACCACTGACAGCCAAAACACAAGCCCTCTGACTTTTACAGATGTAACTAGTATTACAGCATTTTCAGCTTAAAAGAATTTGGCACTTTTAGTATATCACTATAATGAAATATTTCATGCTCCATTCCTTTGTTTAATCCCACCTATGTTGGCACCCCTCAGCTTTATTAATACTTATCAAGGCATGTGAAATCCTAGATATTGTTTCTCTTTGTAACACATAACATTCCCATTATTGATCTTTTATTTTTAATCTCCCATTTCTCTTGCTTTCCTGTTTAACGTCCACCCTCTTTTGTTCCTAATCTAACTAATTAACATTGTCCTGCTTCCCTCCTTCCCTCCCTACCCCGTGGTGGTGGAATGTGTGTGGGTACGTGTTTGTGTTTGCAGTTTAGAGATGGCTAAGCTCAGCATCCAGGCTGCCTCCTCTTCCTCCAGCACTACTGTTGACCTCGGCCTGAGTTTCTCCCAGTCTGCCTCTCCTGCCTCTGCCTCTGCGGCCATGCTGGCTGCTCCCTCAGCCATTAACGTCCACTCACCCCCGGCCATGCACTCCATCCCTACTACCCACTATGCTCTTCCAGTCTCCAGCCTTCTTGGCATGAAAACTGTGCCTCTGCTGACTGTGCACACCGCTGCCTCGCCGGGCCTCGCTCCCTACACCACAAAAATCCCTGCCTCAGCCTCCATAAAAAAATCAGAGCATCAGAGGTTCACCCCCTACTGACCAACACTGGCAATCTTTCATTTACTTACTATGTTTTCTGGTTTGGGGGCATCTTTGACAACTTTGAAGATGTTGTCCTTTTTTGTATATTTCTGTACAATATTATGCAAATGAAATGAAATGCATCTCATGTCATCCTGCATTTCCTTTGGCATTTCGTTTAGAAATGTTTCAGATAGTGATATCAAGCCATATTTTTCGGACACTCCATTCACCCCTTTTTATAACCATAACTAATGTGATTGCACTTACAGAATGTTGAGTTTGAAACCTTGCTCAAACTTATTAAGGTAGTCAATTACATGCAATTATAGTACATGCATATACATGATCTTGAAAATATCTTTTTTTTTTTATAAAGTACAAATCCTTTGTTTTTATTTAGTCTCAAATAGTCACATTGAGTCTCTGTTACTGAATATCACCTGTGCTAGCTGCTTAAAAGCAGGAAATTGACATGTTATTTAATTTAGGACAAAAATACAAATATTAATCCCATATAGCATACAACTATGCAAAATATTTAAGGTTGTAATGACACGAGGAAATTAGCTGCATGTATGTAAATGACAATGTATTATGGTTATTTGTGATTTTATTGTTTATTTTATTGATGTTTCTATTGTTTCCAGTTAACTGTAACCATGTACAAGTTTAATTTTTCACTAAGCTTAAAATGGAGCAGAGGTGGTATGCATCCCTGGCAGAAAATGGGTTATATTTGTGTCATAGATATTATGAACCGTAGTAATTGCTATAGTCCTTTGGCCCTGATGGTGTACTCCTTTCCATGGCTTTATGTAGTAGAAGCTGGCCTGGGGTCTCTTTAGTCATGCTGACATGCTGCAGTCTCTCATTTTCCCCCTGGATTATTGCCATATGGTATTCTTGAGTTCTCAGTATTATTCATTAGTTACAGGTTTGATTATATGCAAATTGACAACATGTAATGTTTACTAAAGAAAAAATATAAACTTTACTAAACTTTACTGGAAAAAGAACTATGACTAGTCTATTTATTTGTTTATGTATTTTCATATTCACTCTTTGATGGTTATATATGTGTACTATTCTCATAAATGTAGGACGTAATACTTTTCAATTTACACTTAACATTTAAGTGTTAACACAAATCACCAGTGATGTACCTCAGGGGTCCATGCTGGGCCCTATGTTGTTTTCTTTGTACATGCTTCCCCTTGGGTGCATTTTTTATAAATACATTTCCTACCATATTTATGCACAATTGTATCTCTAATTGAAATCTCTCATTGAAAATGAGAGATACTGGCTATCTAAAAACTTTCTCCAGTTAAATAATGACAAGACAAAAGTCAATATATTTGGTCATCCAGACTCTACAAGAACGGTAGCTGACAAATTGGGGCCCTGGTCAAGTAATATACAAAGCTATGCAAAAAAAATACTTGGTAATCTTCGACTATAAGCTAAAATTTGACAAGCAGGTAAAGTCATTTGTGAGAGGAAGAGTTTTTCAATTGAGATCTATTGTCAAATTTAAATGTAGCTTGTCATTTAATGATCTGGAAACTGTTATTCATGCTTTTATTTCTCCTCAAATTGATTATTGCTATTCCTTCTACGTGGGACTCATGTAGTCAGTCAACCCCGTCTTCAACTGGTCCACAATTGCACCTGCTCATCTCCTGAGTGGCACCAAGAAGAGGGAACACATCTCTCCTGTCTTTTCCTCATTTCTCTGGTTGCCAGTCAAGTACAGCACATATTTCAAGATTTTGTTATTTGTTTTTAAATCGCTGCATGGCTAGGCGCTAAGTTACAGCCCCCTCCAAAAGTATTAGAACAGCAAGGCCAATTTTATTGTTTTTGCTATACTCTGAAGACATTTGGATTTGAGCTCAAACAATGAATATGAAATGATAGATCACAATTTCAGTTTTCATGTCCTGATATTTACATCATATGTTAAACAATTTAGAACATGGCACCTTTGCTGGCAGACCATGCAATGTTTAGGTGAGCAAAAGTATAGAAACAGATAGTCTTATAGTAAATAACACTTAATATTTGGTTGCATATCCCTTGCTTGCAATAATTGCATCAAGCTGGTGACCCACTGACATTACCAAACTGTTTAATTCTTCTTTTTATGCTTTTAAAGGCTTGTACCACAGCTTCTTTCAGTTGTTGTTTGTTTTGGGGTTTTCTTCAGCCACCTCTTCAAGATGTGAAATGCATACTCAATTGGGTTAAGGTCTAGTGATTGTCTTGGCCAGCTTAAAACTGTGAGGATTTGTGAATAAAGGGTTGCAATGTTAGGAAAAGAGAAAAAGTACACAGAAAGACGGCGCCCTCGCCCCGCTACACGCTTCCCACACCAAGGCCTTGGGAGAGTTTGCCAAATGACACACAGATACAAAGTTCAAATGGCAAGATCTCTTTTTTATTCAAAGAAAGGCAGAGTATATATCATGCTTGACACACAACAGAGACAATAGGTTAACTATTGATTAGCTAGACAGAAGGGCATATTTGCATAAAACAGGAAGAATATCAATGTAAGACAGGAACAACTCCATACATAGTTTTCAGGAATTCATAGGAATACGAGCAAATGTTATTTGGGAAGGTATGTAAATGCAGGCAAATGGTATTCTGGGAGACAAAGGAATGCACAAGGTGAGGGAACAGAGAGGTTAGAGTGTTCACAGTAAACTTATCAATGCCCTCTTAGGCCCCAACAGGACCTGCATACACTCTTCCCATAAGTGTCGAGGAACACCCAGGGATCCATGAGCCTATGACAGCTCCCACCACTCACATGCTCCCTCCAGACAGAGCATGAGTCGTTGTTTATTACTTGTGTGTGTTCTCAAGGCTAATACAAGAAAATCTATATGTGTATGTGCTAAGGTGTGATGAGAAGAGGCCCCCTAATGGCTTCTTGATTGTGAATTTTCTCCTTTCTCGGGTGAGCTGGTTCTGTTCAGGCACCATTTCTGTCTAGTGACGTGAATCCACTGGAGTTGAGAGTCAGTGAGTACGGCCGTGCAAGCGACGGCTATCACCTTTGTGGGAATTCCAAAGGTGGCTTCTCCAACCTTCTTGGGGTTGAGGCTTTTCTAGTACTGTATCACCTAGGGAAAAGGGGAGCAGGTTTATCTGTCAGTAAAGGGAGAGAAGCAAAGGCATTACTGTGCACATTGTTCAATTTTTTCAATTAACGCTTGAGTGTCACCGACAATCAGGTCCAGGTCTCCTGTAAAAGAAACACCAGGGTTAGTTTTAGTCCACGGGGTTGGAATGGGTCTGCCCATTATGATTTCAAAAGGAGATAATTGAGACTTTAGATTTGGTGTCATGGATGTGAGGAGAGGGTGAGCCCTCTTTGGCAGCCCACTTAGCCATCTCTTCCACCAAACAATTACCAACCTGCAAAAAAGGTACGGCAACATTTAACTCAGCATAAGCATCAGAATTACGAGAGTTAGAGGGCCTGATGGTAGTGGAGTCAGCTGTACTTCCTGAATAATTGTCTGTTTGAGTGCTTTCACTGATTTAGAGTGACCTCTTCCACCCATGTCTAATGATTTACATACAGAACAAATAACACACAACAAAGACAACACACAACAAAGACAGCAGGAAGGTGCAGCGTGGTGGTAAAGTATTTTCAAACAGCAAGAAGAACAGAGAAAAATAAAGCAATAGTGCGCGCAACTGAGACGGGCTCAGCTTATCCTCCTATTTCAAAATTCTTTGAAAATAGGTTTATACTATTAATATTTACAATAATGCAGAGAGAAACATTACTCAGTGGCCTGAGCCAAATCCTCCTATTTCAAAATTCTTTGAAAATAGGGTTATACTGCAGTGACTTACAATAAGGCCAGGAGAAAGCACTACCACGGCGGCCGGAGCCTAAGCACAATAAAGATTCAACTAACAGTTACTTCCAATTGCTTCCGTATAACACCACAGAATATTTATACATTTACATTATACATTTTTTCATTTAGCAGCTTTTTATCCAAAGCGACTTACAAATGAGGAAATTTATGCAACGCATTTATGCAATGCATGTAGTACAATTGGGATACATGAGATATCCACTTCAAGGCAGAGCAAACAAATTAAAACTATTCTTACCTCTCAGTAGATATCCCGGAAGAGCCCCCAAACTGTTAGGATTTGTGAATAGAGAACCTTCGGGTTATGATTCTTAAGAAGTGAGAAAGCGAAAATACACAAAAAGACGGCGCCCTCGCCCCGCTACATGCTTCCCACACCAAGGCCTTGGGAGAGTTTTCCAAATGACACACAGATACAAAGTTCAAATGGCAAGATCTCTCATTTATTCCAAGAAAGGCAGAGTATATATCATGCTTGACACACAACAGAGACAATAGGTTAACTATTGATTGGCTAGGCAGAAGGGCATATTTGCATAAAACAGGAAGCATATCAATGTAGGACAGGAACAACTCCATACACAGTTTTCAGGAATTCATAGGAATACGAGCAAATGTTATTTGGGAAGGTATGTAAATGCAGGCAAATGGTATTCTGGGAGACAAAGGAATGCACAAGGTGAGGGCCTTTATCTGTCTTTACCTGGCTGGGAAAAGTGAAAGGTGTTAACACGGACAAAGTAAGTGTTAACAAAAGAACAAAGAGGAAAAGGGTTAAGGGAACAGAGAGGTTAGAGTGCTCACAGTAAACTTATAAAAAGCCTTTCTTTTTTTACTCTAACAAAGTCCTTTGTTGTGTTGGCAGTGTTTTTTGGGTCATTGTCTTGTTCTGGATGAAGTTGCTCCCAATTAGATTGGATGCATTTCTCTGTAAATTGGCAGACAAAATGTTCCTGGAGACTTCTGAATTCATTCCTCGGTTACCATCATGAGTTTCATCATCGTTAATTAGTGAGCCTGTTGCCGTACAAGCCCAAGCCATGACACTACCTCCAACATGCTTGACAGATGAGCTTGTATGTTTTGGATCATGAGCAGATCCTTTCTTTCTCCACACTTAGGCCTTTCCATCACTTTGGTCGAGGTTAATCTTGGTTTCTGAACTTTTATGGCTCATCTATGTATTTCTTATTGCAAATTCCAATCTGGCTTTCTGATTCTTACTGCCCATGAGTGTTTGCATCTTGTGGTATTGCCTCTATATTTCTCCTCTTGAAGTCTTCTTCAAATGGTGGATTATGACCCCTGCCCTGTGGAGGTTGTTGGTGATGTCACTGACTGTTGTTTTGGGGTTTTCTACATAGCTCTCACAATGTTTCTCTCATCAGCTGCTGTTGATTTCCTTGGCCGACCTCTCTGATGTCTGGTTTTTAAATACACTAGTGGTTTCCTACTTTTTCAGGACCTTCCAAATGGTTGTATTGGCTATACCCAATAATTGTGCAATGACTCTAATTGATTATCCCTATTTTCTAAACATATTAATTTTCCCAGACATGTGAAGATCTTTAAGATCTGTAGTATCAGGTCTTCTGTTTGGTCTTGTATATTGTCTGTGGTTTTGTCTTTTAATGTTTTTATTTCTCCTTTGCTTTACTGCTTTAGTTTAGTTTTATTCTTTTGATTATTTTATTTGAAATATTCTATTGTCCTAATCATTCCATTTCTCTTTCACTGGTTAGACTTAATCAAGATGATGTACAGCACTTTGCCTGACATTTATTTTCTATTAAATGTGCTATATAAATAAAGGTGACTTGACTCATTTTTAATAGAATACAGAATTCTATTGACATAATTCTATTGATGCCTGCAAAAGATAGGGTCTGCTGATAATGCAATTTTTATTTCTAAATTAGTGTAGCTGTTTTGATTTTGGTTGAAGGAAACTTGCACTTCTATATAATCCTCAAGGAGAATTTGTTTTTGGATGCACAGTGTCATTGCATTTCTTGTGATTTCATTTATTTGAATAGACCTAATTTTTGATTTAATGAAGGGAGCACTGACTTTTTTATGATATGCTGCAGGAAATTCATCCACAAGGCAATTCACCCACAGGATGCACAGGATTCACAGTCTCAACATTTATTCATTTGATGCATCCAAATTGCTGATCCTTGTACAAACCAGAATAACAAAACAGTCTTTCAGCATGCACCATTCCAGGTATTGTGTATATAACAATGACTGTAGAGCTACTTTTTTGTTATTCTATTATAGTGCAATGCAAGTCATGTTTTATAAATGGCTCTATCTTAATGGCTTTTTAACAAATGTCTCTGTGTTGTCAGGGAAGAACTTTATTTTACCTCCTCCCCTAACTGAGCATGAAAAAGCCTTTTCACAGGTACTGCATTAACAGATTTTACTCACAGGTTCTCATATATGTGCATCTGCTGTGAGAAAACCATTACCACATTCAGGCGCCCTGTCCTCTTTTCAGCCAGCAGTGACCCAGCATTGATGTAACAACTTTACCTCCTGAGCGACACGCACACATGAACTATTCACAGCCAAGTTACAGAACACTATGTGTTACCTATTTTGGAATCAAGTCTGCATGCTAAGACCTGAATATTATTGGACTGGATCGATTGTTCTAGCGTTAGAAGAATCTCTTCTTTGTGAGGAGGTGAAGCCAGAGCAAACAGCCTCAGTAAAACTGAAATGCTTCTCTGCCTACATTTTTGTTTAATGCTGAATTAATGATTTTCCCATCTCACCCCATCAGAGCAGCCTTGTGGAAATGATTGTGACAGACTGAAAAATCAATCACATTAATGCTGCTATGTGCTGGATAGGAAGAGAGTTTTTTAAAGGACATAATCACCTCACCCAAGGCACAATAGTTCTATTGTATGCAAGATCAGATGACATCCTCCGTAGCCATACCCCTCATTCACAGCGTTAGAAAAATACCCATGTACAAAAGAAATGAAAAAACAAAAATAAATAAATAACAATTCACCCCTCCTAGCTTCCAGGGTTAGTGAATATCATCTGGACACCTTCTTGCTTGCATGTGCATACATGCTGAGACCAAAGTCACAAAGTGACTTTCCACATCTGCTCCCCGCAGACTCTCCACTGGTGTCCCATAAGTCTCAGTACTTGGTCCTCTTCTGTACTCACTCTATACTCAATATCTTGGTGAAGTTATATCCTCACAAGGGTTTTCATACCACTGCTATGCGGAGGACTCTCAACTCATCCTCTCCTTTGATCCCTCAGACACTCATGTTTACGCCCAGATCTCAGCATGTCTGGCAGACATCTCATCATGACTAGCAGCTCATCAGCTGAAAATGAATCCCAGCAAAACTGAACTGCCATTTTTCCAAGGTGATTCATCACCTCGTCAGGATCATGAAATCTCCCTGGACAACTCTCTGATCTCACCTTCTGTCGCTGCATGCAACTTTAGGGTAACCACGGATAATCAACTGTCCTTTTCCTCTCACATTGTTAATCTGACACGCTCATGTCGATATATCCTTTACAACATCAGAAAGAATCGTCCATTTCTGAACTGCTTGTTTAGTCTGTCCCTTGTCATTTTGAGACTGGAGACATTTCGCAACTCGCTCCTGGCAGGTCTGACACTGAAAACCATTCAACATCTGCATCCAACTGATCCAGAATGCTTGACTTCTTATCAACCTTCCTAAGTTCTCCCACACCACCCCACTGCTACACTCCCTCAAGTGGCCCATATAAAACACTGACATTTGCCTACAAAGCCAAAACGGACCAGCACCCACTTACCTCAAAACACTTATCACACATCGCAGTACACCATGCTCCATCCGATCCTCTAGCAACGCTCAACTGGTCCCATCATCTCTCAGGGTACAAGGAAGGCATGCATCAAGACTCTTCTCTGTTCTGGCATCAAGGTGGGGGAATGAACTTCCCCTTGAACTTCCCCTAGATGTCCGAACAGCTGAGTCACTGGCTGTCTTCAAATGACCTCTAAAGACCTATCTCTTCCTAAAAAACTTAAATTAACACTTTAAATTAAAAATAAAATTGTGTTGTCTGAGTGCCTTTTTTACTATATTACCTCTCCCAACAGAGTTTTTTAGACTGATGTTATTCTTTGTCAGCGACCTAATGAACCAGTATCAGTATGTATTTATTGATAGAGACTCCAAAGCACTTCTGTAAGTTTCTCTGGATAAGGCTGTCTGCCAAATGCCATAAATCTAAAAATAAATGTGATGTATGACATAATATTTACAGTAAATACCATTGCCCTATAGCCATCATTCCCTTTCTTCTTCTCACCTCATACACATGTCAAATCTCATGCTCATGTTATAAAGTTATCTGCTTAACAGCTTGTGACTTCTTGTGAGATATAGTATACTATGAAGCTATTGATAGACTCCTGTTATCTATCTATTATTATCTCTTCATCTGTAGTGAGTGTAATTTTCATTTGAGTCCATCTGATACGTTGTCTTTTAGCTTGAATTGCATTGTTAACTATCAATCACCATGTTGTCCATGTCCATGGAGTTAGCTATGAAATGTTCTCATTATGACACTCACTCTCTTGGAGTGGGGTCTCACTCTGTGCTTTTTACGTCACCCACCATCTAGTGACCTACAGAAGCTAGCTGGACTCAATAATATGCATACAAGGGCTAGAGTGGATTTCCCCTCGTATCTCCAGTGAGTCTCCCTCTGTGCTTTGGCTCAGCACCACAGCCCCCACAGTCTCTCGACTAGTGAACCTATGGCTAACCTACACACAGACTAACCCAGTTGGGGCTGGATGGAGTCTCCCTCTGTGTGCTCTCATTCATCCCACTAGTCAAATTCTTCCTTGGCATCTTGTCATTGGTCTACAGTATTCCACATATCCTGCTGTCTAGTGGCTAGTGTTACTGAAGCATTGTTCATAGTTAGCCCAATATGTTAGCCACTTGCTAACAACACCAGGGGTATAGTTTGTTTCCCTCTTTACTCCACGCCCATCAGGTAACATAGCATTTTTTTTTTTTTACCTATAATCTCCTACATCCCCAAATTTCACATGTGAGGGAGCTGATTGCGGTCAAGCTCCTAACAATGCAGTACCTGGGCCAGGACATATGGCAGCTCTCTGCTCTAGTTTATGCACAACACCAGGGTGTGGTCAGCTACCAATGATTCACACCATGCATCCACAGAACTACTTCATGTCAGTTTATCTGTGTGATGCATATTTCCATATTTCTATTGTGCCAGAACATTTTGGATTTTGAAGTATGCCCTTCAAGGACAGACAGAGTCTGATAGCCAGAGGTGTCAGGATACTACTATAATTGGATGACTGGCTCCTATGTTTTTTGACCCCACTTTACAGTACTTAGTCTCATGGTGAACTCAAAAACAAAGTGGGGTCTCAGATCTGGGAAAGGTTTGGCAAGTTACAGGACATTTTCATTTATGCCAAATCAACTTATGTCGACTGAGACAAGAAGAATTGGCCCTTCATTGGTCTTACTGTAGTTCCCATTGCAATTTCCCATCTATGCTAAAGTTGTACATAGTGACCAATGCAGTGTGCCACTGCACCAAGGACTGGCACTGGGGGTTCATGCAAGGAGCAAGGTGCCTCTGCCTGAACACCTTCCTTACATCTTTCCCGTCAGTTCTAAGATGTGTCAGTTTTGGTTGACACTGCCTACTTTTACATGGACAGCAATAATCTAATTATTGACCTTATTCTGAATAACACAATATTGTGATTAAGGTGTTTAAATGAGTTGCTTTTAGGATATTGCTTTCATGTTCACGTTTTACATGTTATATAACATAGATCGATTAACATCACACGTCATTATGTATTTTTAACATCACACGTCATTATTATTATCCCACGCTGAGCCGTCCAACGTTACCTCCAGAATTTCATGCATCAACATACAATTCGTCTTCATTATGGTACCGTATACAGTTTTGGGTGTTTCATTTTTAATTTTACGAAAGCTTCAAGTGCAATTAATTATTTGTCATGCTGTACGTGCAAATAGACGACTGCTTGAAACCATGGGCTGCGTCCGAAACCACATACTTACCATGTGTAGATGTATTTCGCCTACTAGGTTAGTATGCGGTTTCAGACTAAGGTTTTATCTGAGTTCAGATTGAATGGCAGATAGACTTTTATGAAACTAAAGTCACAATATGTTACCCAGGTGATATTCACCACCCATAGCATTTAGGAGGGGTGAAATTCTAATTATGTATGTGATTCTACACATGCGCAAAGCTATCTAGGTGATATAAACTGCCCCTGGCATTTACCAAGTGTTCATATAACCATAGTTTCATGGTCACTACATGCAAAACTCTGAATCACCTCTCTTATAAGTATATTTATAGGTTAAGTCAAACACTGTCATAAAGGAACAAAAATTCCCTCAAGTTTTCTATTCAGTTATTGAAGTTGGGGATTGTGGTACTTGGCAGTTGGACTTTATGCAACCATGTACCCATTCATATACACATTGCCTGGGGCATATGGCTTTTACCAGTTCCACATTTAGCATTTCACTTGATACAACATCAGGGGAGGCCATTTCTATCCACGATGGCCACCCATGTGGTCGTTCAGTCCTTTTGTCATCTTGAGACTGGACTAGTGCAATTCAATTCTGGCAGACTTCTGCGACATGAGAACACACCTGTGATGGGACTCCAGTCTATTACAGGGCACCATCCACACAGAAGCACATGCGCGCGCGCGCGCACACACACACACACACACCTAAGGGCAATTTAGAGTGGTATTTTTTCATTAGATAGGAGGAAACCAGAGAACCCGGAGAAAACCCAAGTGGAAAACTGCATGTTAAAATACTTAAGATTATGCAGATATGATTTGATAGACAGTCTTCTAAATGCTGTAAATGTAAACATGCTTCACCACGGGAAAAAATACTGTATCCCCCCAGGTCTACTTTGCTGACACGAGGCTACGTCCAAAAATGTATAATATGCTAATGTGTTCGACACCATAAGTAGCCTAACATTTGATTAGTACGCTAACATGAGTTTTGAAATGTAGCCTTCGTTTCATCATTGGCCCTATCCCTCTCAGCCTTAACTTATTGCTCAAGGCAGCCATTCAGCCCCTCAAACCCTGATGGCTACAGTGTTGCCAGGTTAGTTTAAAACCCTCACTACGTGTCTATTTTTAAATAGCATTTGCATGGGAATAAAACTATATTAGCCGATATTATTTCAGATTCTTTTTGTTTATCGTTCGTAATTATTTATATTGTTTTTTTTATATATAACAGTGATTGGAAGTTTAGGGCAGTTTTAGCAAAAAAGCAGGATTCTGGAGGCACTATCTCGGAACAACCTGGCAACCCTGAATGCTGGGAACGTTGGCCAGCGTTTGGGAGCGCAGTTAGGAGATGCATGCATGCACAGCGTGTGGTGGAGGAGTCACTGTGGAGATGTTCACAAACCTGAACTGGAAGAGCGCGGATTAAATCTTCGTCTGTTTCGAACCAAGCCGCTTAAAAAAAAGGGGGGAGAGAAAAAGCTTTCTTCAAAGGCATACAGGTACTGGCATTAAATCCAAAATAGCATGGTGTTTATGTTTATGTTTGAGCATTAAGGTAGGTATTCCTTAAAAGGCACAGTTAAGTTAAATGTGTGGGAGATGGACTTGGTCAAGCCACACTGTGAAAGTGATTTGTGTTCTGCTGTTCAGCCTGCCAGAATAAATAAATAAATAAAACAGCTCCTTTAGAGAATATAGTCACCGCAAAAAGAAAAAGAAGGGGAAAAAGACATAATTAAATTAATTTGGACCAATAGTTTTTATTTTCGTACCAGCATCTGCATGGAGATTTAAAAGAAATATAAAAAATGCGCATTGAGAAGAATCAGCACTGCTAGAGATTTTACAGGCTTCTGTATTGAAGAGTCTTTTGCTACTAAATACCCTTTTAAAGTCTGTGGGCGAGCCGCAAAGTGGTCAGGATAGCGCAGTGTTAATGTGGAATGACAGAATAAATTGTTACACTGCAGTTAAGTCAGTGAGGTGAGTTCTGCTAACGCACTGGGCTTTGGTATGGTGAGGCTTTTAGGCAAGGCTCTGAAGCGTCTATGCACCTGTGTATGGCATCAACAGGCTCTTTATCTGTTACCCTGCTTCTGTATTACTGCAGGTTTTAGGTTTCCCTAAACCTAATCTGATGAAGGGTTGTTAATGAGCTTAGAAATGGAGTCCGAAGGCAGAGAACACTGAAATGTGCAGAACGAGGGGACCATGACTGTTAAACGCTCGTGTTAAACTAACATCTTGGGTTGAACTGATTGATCACATTTCTTCAGATGGTGATATCCCATTCATTCTGCCTAGTAGATCACAATTTCTTTTTGTCACCTCTGTCTGAGTGAGATTCAGGTCCAGTTCCCAATTAACCTCTCTGCTCACCCAACTGGCTTGAATTTCTTGGATTGACTGTGTATGGCAGAGAGTAAAGAATTGGTGAGAAGGGTTGAGAAGCTGATGATCCAGCCCCTCCGATCTTTCAGGCAATTTGCTTTTGTGTCTGTCACCGATGTGTAGAGGTGCGACTGGAAGATTGCTTTCACCCTGTGTGATTACACTCGATTCTGTCAGATTTAACACATTTCCATCTCCTTCGTGTTCTGTGTACAGAAGCAACTTTCACAGGAATTTCAAGCAGCATAATTTCAAGCAGCATAATCGCAACCAATAAGTGGACAGTAAAATCGATAAAAGGTGGCTTGAATGAGGGCACTATATTACTTCTGGATTGCTGTGGGAAGTATATTAATACTTTAGTTTTAATCATTTACTGTGTTATTGATTTTGGCTAACTGTTTTGCTGTTCTTGCTGAATACGCCCAAAGTAGACCTTGGGGAGTTATGTTAACTTGGGCAACATTCATAGTGCTGCTGTCCTTCATGTTTCATTGTGACTGTTTTAAAAAGGTGAGTAGTTTCATTTTTTCCCCTATTTTGTTGCAGATGAGTCTGATCCTGTTTGCCATGTGAGGACTGATATGTAAGCCCAGGTGTCATCCCACCTTGCGGGTGGTGGGGAGAAGAAATGCTGTGCTCCATTGCCATGACAACAAGACTTATTGTTCTAACCTGGCTCATACAGACGAGTGCATGGGGCACTCCCATTGTACCAGTGCCCGAGGCAGGGGAGAGGGAGCGACTGGAGCGGGCTCTAAACCATTCCAAGCAGGGTGTGGTGAATTCCAGTGGCCAGCAGCGCCTGGAGGAGATTGATAATCTAGGACTGGAAGGGGTGAGAGGAGGCAACAGAACAAGCAGTAGCAAAATGAAGCCCACCTGGAGCTCCTTAAAGCGAGGATCCAAACTTCAGGGAAAGACACAGGAGGCCTGGGCTGAGCAGAACTCTGTGAAGAAAACTGATGAAGAGCCAACGGGAGAGGCCAATGCCTTAGTGGACACCACTGATGAGTATGCTTACCCTGATTATAGAGGCAAGGGCTGCATGGACGAGACAGGGTTTATGTTTGCCATTGGTGAGAAGTTCACTCCTGGACCCTCCACATGCCCTTGCCTGTGCACAGACGAGGGACCCTTGTGTGACCAGCCAGAGTGTCCAAAAGTCCACCCTCGTTGTCTGCGTGTGGACACCAGTCAGTGCTGTCCTCAGTGTAAAGAACGGAAGAATTACTGTGAATTCAGAGGAAAGACCTACACCTCACTGGAGGAGTTCAAGGTTAGACCAAATTTGCTGCAATAATGGCTTATTATTATTCCACTGCGTCATAAACAGTGAAATCTTTTCTTCTACAGCGTAACTAATATGTAAACAGTCATTTGTTTTTATTCCACCACCCGTATGATTGCACTTTAATATTTCCAGTAATCGCTTTATGCACTGGATATTATTAATAAACAATTAATGATATAGTTCGAGTGATGGCTACAGTATATTTTGTGGCAGAAAAGATGACAGTCAGCTCAAGTGCCACTCACATTATGCCATTGGTTCGCTGGATATCTGTTCATCACATAGGTGAATTGAACTTTTGTGCTCTAGTGGACTCAAGTTGAAGTAATCTAATATGTGCACATCATACCTTGATTCACTATTGATTGGAACAGAACAAAAATGTGCTGCATTCTTGTTCTTGTTCTTACTTTTTCTTTGTCTCACTCAAAGGATTCATCAAAGGATTTTTTTCTAATCTTATCCGTGTCCACTCGGAATAACCCCATAGGAGATGATGTTATTGTTTTCCCTGGTGTTCTATGATCTAAATGGCGTCTGTAATCCCAGGGCTGCTATTTAGATGCAAATCATGATGCTAAAAAAGAAGGACACATTTTGGTCGTTATCCATATGACAGTGCTTACAGATTAGTCACAAGCCTTCCTCCGACGCAGCATTTGTGTCATCAGGTGAGAAGCCGTATCAGGTCTATAAATTATTCTTTTTGTACTGTGAGTGACTCAACAGAGAGAGATTTGTAGCTGCTTGTTGTTTTTACCTGTTGTTATGTTTCTGCTCATTTTCATGCCTTCATGTTTTTCATATTCTGCTCTTCCTTTGCCTTATCATAGGAGACCTCTGCAACACCACACACTCACAAATTAAGTCGATTTACAAAGAGTGCCAATATCTAGGGGCCGGATTTGTTATTCCTAATACATATGCAAAAGGCAACCTTAACAATTAGAGTCTTGGCAGAAGTTACTAACTCAGAATAATATCTGTTAAGACCCTGCAGGGCTGTTCTCTTATGGAAGCAAGGTGTGATCTCATCTGTTCTACATTTATCAGCGTTTTCAGTTTTCACTGTAGATGTAGCAAGTTCATGCTCAACAAGTTGCCAAAAATAAATCCTTTTTTTCTGGCTGAAATTGAGTAGCATGCTGTCCATTGTTCTCTCAGGTCGAGATACTCTTCATGTGTTTTGTGCCTGGAAAATAAAGAGCAGTGAGCAATACCTATTAGTAAGCACACTTGCTGTTTTCTGGGGCATTAGGATGTGGATCTGTGAACACCAATACATTAGCAAACCACTGTATAAGCCTCTGGATTTACCATGCACCAGATGCTAGGCTTTCTCCTGTGGTGATGCTCTGCCATGTCTTTCTTCAGTTGCTGCTTGTTCTTAGAGCGGAAACCTTCAGCAAATAAAATGCCTTCTCAGTTGAATTCAGGGCCACTGCAGAACATTCCACTTCGTTGCCTTAAACAGTCTTGGGTTGCGTTCGAAGTATGCTTCGGGGCATTGTCCACCTGCACTGTGAAGTACCGCCCGATGAGTTTTGAAGCAGTTGGCGGAATTTCAGCAAATAATATAGTCCTATACACTTCTCATCATCGATAAATACAAGGGAATCAGTTCCACTGGCAGCTACACATGCCCATGCCATAAGATTTGTGGTATTCGTCAGATCGTGAGCAGTTCTTTCCCTTCTCCATACTCTTCTCTTCCATCATTCTGATACAAGTTGATCTTTGTCTCATCACTCTTAGAACTGCGTAGGCATTTTTAGATGTGTTTTTTTTTTTCACAAACTTTAATCTGGCCTTCCTGTTTTGAGGCTTACCACTGGTTTACATCTTGTGGAAAACCCTCTGTATTTACTCTGGTGAAGTCCCATCATGATTGTTGACACAGATTTGAGCTCATATTCATTATTTAATTTCAACTCCATTATACTGTGATACACAGAATATGATAGACAGCTAAAATAACAATAGCTTTGTCAATGTTCAAATATTTATGGACCTTAATGTGTGTACTGTATATACTGTATATGCTAAATACACTAAATGGCCAAAGGACCAAAATGAAAGCACACAATTGTCTAGAATGTCATTTTCTGCTGTAGCATTACAGCTTCCCTTCGCTGGAACTAAGGGGCCCAAACTGTTCCGGCATGGTAATGCCCCTGTGCACAAACTGAGCTACATAAAGACATCATTTGCCAAGGATTGGAAGAACTCAAGTGGCCTGAGCCCTGACCCCACTGAACACCATAAGGATGAATTGGAATGCTGACTATGTGCCAGGCCTCCTCACCCAGCATCAGTGCCTGACATCACTAATGAATAATCCAAAATCTAGCGGGAAGCCTTCTCAGAAAAGTGGAGGTTATTATAACCTCAACAAAGGGACCAACTCCATGTTAATACCCATGGTTTTGGAATGGGCACATATGGGTGTGATAGTTAGGTGTCCACATACTTTTGGCCATGTAGTGTGTGTATATACACACACACTTCATAAATATATGCTCTTTTGGATTAATGTATAGTGTGTTTGGTATCTCTGTGTAACCATTGCTGTGTGTACATATGTAATGTTTATGTGGGTTCGTGTATCTAGGTGTCTAGGTGTGAGAAATGCCGATGTGAACCCAGTGGGGAGGTTTTGTGTTCTGTGTCAGCTTGCCCGCAGACAGATTGTGTGGATCCTGTATATGAGCCTGACCAGTGCTGCCCGGTGTGCAAGAGCGGTGAGTCTCCTATCTCTTGTGCTGTCCCTTTCCTTTTTCCTTTTCTTTTACACTCTTTGCCTTAATCTAGCTTAGTCTATCTCTCTCCCTGTCTTTGTTTCTGCTTTTTTCCCCTCATCCCCCTCTGAGTCTCCCTGTCTCCTATAAGCAAAGTGAAAATCACTTCTCAGAAGTGACTGCAGTGACTTGCCTGCAGTACGTTCAATTACCCCTTTCCCAGTTCACCAGAAAGACAGCATGATAGAAGTGTATCGCTGTACCATGAGTGGACTTTGCATGTGTTTCCATCTCATTCATCCATTGACAACCTGAACTTTTACATTTAGATGACCTAAGAGGTTTAGATTTTTCAATAAAATTAAATATTTTTGTGAACTGTCATGATGTCACATTATGTAAGTTAAATGTATTTGCTTTTAACTTACATAACGTACATAGAGTTCTGTCTTTCCTTTTACAAAATGCAGTTGAGAAAGTAAATAATTAACTGGGTATCTTTATAAAAGCACCATAAAGATTTTCATTTAAATAAATAACCAAAGCCATTTGAATTTTTCCTCATCACCTGTAACTTTGCAGTACTCAAAATGATGGTGCAAAAGCACTAGGTGTTTTATAAACTATCATTTCACTACATGACAATGAATAATCTGAATAGGACCAATATCTGCAGATGCATTAAGTTTTAAAAATGGCTTGATACTGTTTTCCATTAGCAACATTAACGGAATGGAGACGTTCTTTCACCAGTACTTGCACTAATGAACCATCAGAGTTCCTCTGCCTGATTTATGAAGGTAAGATGAGGTGATTAACTCTAGCAGGTGTTTCAGGCCACTAATGATTAAACATTTGCACACAAAAAAAAAAAATGTTATCATTTTATTTGGCTGGAAAAAACTGTAGAGTGGGCTGCAGAAAAGCACACAATCAGGAAGCTGCCGAGAATAGAAAAAAAGCTCAATTTTCTGCAGTGCTGAGATGCCGTCTGATCAGTGTAAATGAAAAATCCGTCTTTGCACTTTTACTTTTCTGGGCTGTGCCTGTTGGCACTATTTGGCTAATGAAATGAGCTAAAAAGCCTTAACATTGCATAAAAATGAGTTTTTGTGTGGATTGCTGCATCAGAACACATTACAGTGTTGTGGGGAAAGTTTGCAGAATCAGATTAAATGGAGCCGTGGCAATCTGAGATCATTTCAAACAGCACACCCTATACTGTGTCTCCCTGTGCTTCCTCTCTGATCCTAATGTAGTATGGCACCATGCTTTCTTCAGCAAAACAGAATGGCAACTCGGGATATGGATCTTGGACTTGGCAGCTAAAGTTCTGTGCTTAGTTGTCAATAAACGAGGCACAGCCATTATTTTAAAAAGGCATCTAAAAATGATTTACAGAGGATTTTTTTTAAAGCATGTTTAGGATGCGCAGAATATCTGAGTACATAGACATGGAGCCCATGAAACAGAAAAGCAAATGCCAACAGGAACAGGGGTGGTATTAAGACTGAAGCACCAAACGCAGCAGAACAAATGCCAGCGTGTGCACTCAAGCGGTCAGGATTTATGCTTTTAAGATGAGCTGGAACTCTTTCCTCTCTGCAGAGAATTACAGTTGCTGGTATTTTAAAATATTTCACAAGACCACCTAATATCAGAGTGTGCTTAACAGGTGCTGCGAAATGAAAATTTAAATGCATTTTTCCTCTGCAGTGTGGCGTATTTCCGTGTGAAACTGTTTTTTTTAGGGGGGTAGGCCGGGGGTTTTGACTTTATTCATCAAAATTTGATTGCCATGTGAAAAGTACTCAGGCCAAAACCAACACGGAGTCAGCTGTAGATGCTAACCTGCAGTCAATTGTGAAGGACAACTCGCGTGCAACACCACTGGCACACTCATTAGAGAAGGCAGAGATGGAGGAAAGGGCCAGGGTTAGGCCATACTTATTTAAGGATGTACATGCAGCCGAGAACAGCAAAAAGCAGAGGCCAAAGTTTGTGGTCCCTCCTGCGAGCATCTTGATGTGTTATAAATGGTAAAGCATTGGTTATTAATATGGGGTGTGCTGAAAGTCTCCATACATTGGGGAAATTAACATTAATTTAGCAATATGTAACTTTATTTACAAAACCTCCTCTACATGATTGCCGTTTCTTTGTAAACACACACAGTCATCTCTCCTACTCTTGATGAACTGCTGTTAATGCATGTTATTGCATGTCCATTGCAACCTTGCGACAGCTTTACAATCCGGCCATGAGAATGATTTACGTAATACGAATACGTTCTTCTTTTGTCAAAGGCATTCTTAAAGACTATCTGAAAAAAATATATATATATGATGTAAAAAACGTATGAAAATGTTTGGAAAACATTTTGCTAAAAAGTGTTAATTTCCCCTAGGTATGGAGACTTTTGGGACACCCTGTATTTTATTTTTAGTCCAGCCCATGATTCTGCAATAACATTAGTAAAACTTTAGTAAAAGATTACAAACAAAAAAATTGCTTTTAAGTAATATGCACAGATGTATCTAACCAAGGCCATGAGCTAGCAAAATGTAAAAAGTCAATCTTGATATCAGGTTGTCTTTAAGTTTGATTGTGTTCATAACATATTGATTGCATTCGGGATTCTGTAATTTTCCAATTCCATTTGAACAGATTTTGCTGTAAAACATTGGCACTTCTTTTTATTTCCTGATGTTTGGAGAGTCTAGTAAGTGCAGTATCACTTTTGTGGCTCTCGTTGCAGGGGTACAAAGTGTCTGGAACAGATGTGGTATGATAGGTAGGCAGATGCTCAGACCTCCTGAGATTTACACGCATCAGAACTAAGACTTCAAAGCCTTGCTCTGTGACACTACAGGATGGCTGCCTTGTAAGGCAGCTCGAAGCTAGTCTGCACTCCTAATAAGGATCAGCTGTGTGCCACCCCAACGTCATTGTCTTACATTCAGTCTTACTTTCTCCACATCTTTTGTTTGGCATAGTTCTTAATCAAAACAGAATCCATGTGAGTGTTTAATTGGAACCATTAAGAAGCCATTATCATCTGGCTGACACTAATTTGGTCTGGTTACAAGAAAGAGAGCCTTGAGTCTGGAGTTTTTTAGAAAAATGGAATGTCTTCTGAATGAAATGATAATAGCTGGTGAAGAAAAGAAGAAATTGGAGGTGTCATCTTCATTTTGGATCGTGGACTTGACGCAAAATGGGAAGGCGCTATGGAGAATCAGTAAATAAACCGGATGCTGGCAGTTCTCCTAGAATCATAATCATGCACCCAGTCAATGCTGAGCACACTTTGCCCAGTGGGGCTGCATTCTGGCCAGCTTATATCAGGTCTCACAGAAAGCCGGCAACTCAAAGGGGATATATATCTATCATTTTCCACAGTTATTAGGCTATTATATCATTTCTTCTATTTCTTCTGTGGCCAGTGCAGGCTAATATTAAGAAGTGCAGCTAAGCCAAGGACAGTTTAAGCCTCGTGAAAGCCTTCATCGTGGCGTTGCACATTGCATCATATTCACCTAAATGTCATTAATTTTATGTGGCTGTTTGGACATGAAAAGCACAGAGATTTTTGAAAGCAGTTCAGGAGCTTGATGTCTCCATTTGTTACTTATGAAGAGGCGAGGTTTAGGTCTTTTTAGGACTACTGAATGAAGCATTATGTGCAGTCCCTGGGATGTGTTGCTGGGGCGGTATGCTGGAGACACTTGAGGAAGTGCCATGGGGTTGAGATGAAAGTGAGTGCTATTGGTAACATCCACCACAGGCAGTTGTTCATGAATATCAAAGAACATCTGCGAGCGGCAGCATCGTTGGGAATCGAATTGAAGGCGCAAACACACTCACACAATCGTGTCTAGCATGCAAGCTGTGCTTTTAGTCACTCACGGGCTGTCATTAAATACAAGACTTGACATTAAACATTTTCCTTCATTTATGCAACAGCAGAGCAGCGCCAGAAATGTCACTCGGTCTTGAAAAGAGGGAAAAAAATCTAATATTTTGAATAGCTGGGTGTCTCAGGTCAAACATACAACAAGTAGCACAACCTCAAACAAGTTTCTTTCGGATCGGATGCCGCCATGCTTTTCAGCTCGGTGACCATGCAGGCAGAACATGTCTTCCTCTTGTACCATAACAGGAGCTCACAGCATGGTGCTATAGAAGGTTTTTAAGAGCACAGACTTGCTGCTTATTTCCCTGACGTGCGCTCCATTTTGGCAACCCTGCGTCTTGCAAGCCATTGCCTTGGCAACACACGGAAAAACAGGCGCTCCTCTTGAAGAGCTTAGACACTGGGGTCGCTGCAAAGCCAAGCAGGTTGCAATAAACAGGCCGAGTGAGAGCTGAAAGCCCTTCACACTGTGGAATGGCAGGCAGAGAGGCCACAATGCTGGAGGATTAGGTGCTCTCATGTTTTCAAATGAGATCTACTGTATAGATGATTGGTGAAAATATTCATGTCAGAATATGATGGGCTTCTCAGCGTTCATTATGGGTGCTGTAGGCAAACACACACACACACACACACCTGGACAGTATTTTGTAATAAGAGTTTATTGCATCCAGTTCTCATTAAAACGAAGAGTAATAATGATCATAAGCGTAATATTTCAAGCAATGTATCCAACAATATTCTAAATTTATTCTCATTGCATTTTGTTATAAGGGAAAACCAGGAGGTTTTCTCGCATCCTTGAATGCTAATTGGTTTTAACTGATAACAAAAATCCAGAGCAACATGTGACTTTTAATGATAATAGCTTAATTAATTAATGTTTGAGCAAAAACATGGCTCTCTTCCCATAGCCCCACACCACCAAAACTTCATTTTCCTCCAGCACTACAAAGCAAGGTCATTTAGCTGCATTTATAATGCATATGTGCTGAAAGACTGCATTAGAGGGAGATCTTTTAGCTTTGATTCTGAGTGCAGTGTTCATTTGCTATGCTTTGGGCTTTCTTCAAGAGCATGAGATGTAATGAGGTATAAAAGATCATACCGTTTTCTGGGTTCAAGCTTTTCTCCTCCTTTACTCTTTTTATCTCAATTACTGCTGAAGCATAGGGAAATGAAGCTCATCCCTGAATGCGCCAAAGAGTGTCTAATGGCATCCCCCTTTGAGTTTAGCCTCTACTCCGCTGCTTTGGTACTCAGAATAAGGGTTAGGACCATGTATCTTTTCATTGGTGTGAAAAATGTAGTGCTGTTGTTTGCGACATGTTTATTCGACTCATCATTCTTGTATTTCTTCCATCTTCTTCTCTTTCCACCTGTTCATCACTAAGTTTGATGTGTACATAAAAAAAATCCTCTTTTGTGTATCAGTTAAATATACACAACAGTCATATTAACTAATATTCAGAGTCAGAGATTAATGTGGAATGCAAATGTTCTTGATGGAACAGCAATGACAGTGTCATTTCCATAAACAGACTTGGTATTCATGAGGGACTGAAACTCAGATTGAAATTATTATAAATACAACTGCACTGACGTTTTGACAGCATCAACTAAATATTCATGCAGATTGATGCACCTATATCCCCTAGAGTGCAGCACTTCTGTCTATGATAATGCTTTTGTAGAGGCTGCAAAGCCTAATATCTAGGCTTTGTGCATATCAGTCTGCTGTGGGGAAAAAAAAGGAAAAGAGCCCATGTTGCCCAGACCCAGTGTCAGAGGCAATTAAAATGGCATTTTGTGAATGTTTTTTACTTAAAAGGTCAACATAGCACACATCATAAAATGGCAGCACATGTGCTAGTTCCCTTGACTCATTTCAACTTCTTGATCAGCCGTACAGAAAATTAGAGCAAATCTGTATTAGAGATTGGGGTTTTAGAGCCAATCAGTTTTACAATGGTAGCCAGGCAAGGAAGTAGAAATCCCTATTTTTGTTTCAGCAGTAGCTGAATGTGTGCATGCACTGTCTAAATTTAGACGTTGGTCATTGTTGTGGCTTTCAAAAAGACATTAGTACAGTTCTTTGTGATAAACATCTGCAAGAAAAAAAAAAGTATAAGTTAAATTCTAAGAAATATAATTCTAAGAAAAAAAATATAGAGTTCTCTTATGGTTTTGCATTAGATATATATTGATTAGTGTGTTTATTACAATGCCATTATACTTCTTACTTCTTAAGCAGATCCTGTCATAAGACAGATGGGGTCTTTATATTGCACATCCATAAATTCTTTACACCTTAATTTCCCTACCTAGTAATTATCTTTAGTCTGACATTGTAATGTGATCATGTTTTATGTAAACCCTGAGGCTGAGGTCTCCAGTGTCTGAGCAGTATGTTTTGTCATGTAATGGTTTTCCGTTGTGATCCCCAAGAGGACTATTTCCATGCTGATTGCTATCTGTGTGAGGTTATGCTGAAGTGGAACACAAAAGGACTGCAGGCAAATTAGATCATTCAGGCTGCATTTATGTACATCAGCAGACGAAGGGGGGAAAATGAACATTGTATATTATAACTATTGAAATGTTTGACTATTTAGGTATTCCAGACTGTACTGCTATTAAGGAGGATGCTAACCAAAACCCCATTAACAGCTACATAAAGCAACACAATGTTATACTGTAGGCTAAGGATTCATGTTCATCAATCTCTAAAGACCTGCATTGTAGGTAATGATTTGCATTTAAACTCCATTATACTGCATTCAGTTTTGCTTTGCTTTAAATGGGGCAGGGCTAAACGCTGAGCACATCACTGCATTTCGCTAAATCTCTACAGAAAATAGGGCTGGGTTGAGAAACAATTTGTTGACATCGCTTGGGCTGCAATCAGTGGAGCACAGGTTGTGTGCTGTTTCCACATTTGATGATGTGCCTTTGGACTCTTCAAGGCCATGATGTGCTTCTCAGAATGAATCTACAAACCAACTTTTCCTGACCATTTCTCTTTCTATTTTTCAAAGAAAATGATCTGGGGGAAAAAAATATAATCCTTTCAGGAGGCGAACTCAAACGTTGAACACACCCGGTATTCATTACAGATTCATCTTGATTCATCTTGAACACCTGTTGCATTTTACTGTTACTGCTTAGTCCTCATTTGGAGAAAAATAATGCGCTTAGTTTTTAGCTCTGGTATTTTTAAAGCTCCATGTTACTTTTTTATTTTTATTTTATTGTAGCACTTTTTCTGCATCTCACACGTGTATGATATTTCTTCTTTTTTATAATGACTGCATTTCAGTGTAACCTGAATTCCTCTCTACACTAAGCAAACAAATTTGTACACGGGATATGTTCTCCATGTGTTTTAACACAATTTTTTTTTTTTATCTCTCTCTCTGTCTCTGTGCATTTAGGACCTAACTGTTACGCGGACACTGCAGTGATCCCAGCGGGCCGCGAGGTTAAGATTGACGATTGCACCATCTGCTACTGCACTTATGAGGAAGGCACCTGGCGCATTGAACGGCAGGCCACCTGCAGCAGGAACGAGTGCCAAGGAAGCTAGGGCTACCTAGCGCTCACACCACATCCAGCCTTCACTTAGACAGCTGTCAGTCAGGAGGACACAGCCCATCTGGGCTCTGTAACGGCCCAACAGCAGCACTGAGTCTCACGCACACTGCTGCGATTACATCTGTCATGACTGTTTGTGACAGCTCGTCACGATCTGACCTCAGCCTGTCAGTAGCATTGTCGGTTAGCCTCGGAAAAAGGCCAGTGGCCAGGCCACATTGTTCTACATTCCTCATGCCGTTGCAGAGCCTGAAATATGACAAAGTGTCATGTAAAGTGCTGTGTTCCTGATACTGTTATATATTCGCAAGCTGGAGCAAGGGGCATGGAGGGATCAATTCAGTTATATTACTACATAAACTTTGTATTGAGATTTCTAACTAGTGTAATAAAAGCTATTTATTTACATATGTACTGATAAAATTACAGACATGATGATATTTGATTTACAGTTAAATTATATTTTTTTATAGTTACTGTATTTTGATATGTTGTCATACATGTAACAGGGTCAGACTTTAGTGCTACTTATTAGAATGTATGCAGAATAAACAGCTGTCACTGCGGATGAAGACAAAACGTTGTCAGACGTCAGGAAGACAAACTGTAGCCAGCAATCAAATGATAAACACACTTCTCAGCATGTTCCACAGCACAATGGATGTGATAACAATTTCAGCAAATTAAAGGAGGGAAAAAATAGGAGCTGTTTATGATGTTTATATTTTAGGTTTTTCTTGTGTTCTGAACTGAAGTGCATTTTAACAAGAAAATGTTGCTGTATTTGTGTTTACATGTTTCAAATAAATCAAGTTACACTGTGCACTAATATGTAAGCCTTAAACATTTCTTGTTATGCAGGCTAACTGGGGACACTGTCCCAGTATGGTGGCACTTTTATTTATTTATTTATTTATTTATTTATTTATTTATTTATTTATTATATATTTTTTCGAAGAGGCATTCTCAAAGTGTGGATTTGAAAAAAAATCAATTTTATCTAACTTCTGAGTTGTCCAAAGGTCTGAATGAAACCCAGCTGTTACTTATGAGGGATCGTGGCCTCCTTGCAATCCTTTGGAACTAAATTAAGGTTTGGATGATTGCATCAGCAGCTGGATGATGGGGTGCAGTCCCCACTCACCTGTGAAAGTCAAAGTAGCTCAGCAGAGTCAAAGCCCCTAATAATGACATGTTGTAAAACAATCAGTATTCTGAGATGGATGCCTGAGAAACTGGGTGTTGAAATACTGACAACTCACTTCACAGAAGACTTCAAAGGTATTTAACATTGGGCTTCGCAGACTATAAATGAGTGTGACAACATGCCTCAACACCAGGTGTTGTGATATTAAAGGATTATGAGCCACATGCCACAATAAAGAAATTTAATTACCTCCATAATCCCAAATGGCATCTTTTAGCTGCATCTAAACCTGACACTGCAAAACTGCAATCTCAAACTTGGAAAGAACACATTACATACATAGCTAAGAAGGTGCTTTTTATTTTGCACTCATATTGTACTTTTTAAAGAATTCTCTATGTATAATAATATGTTCCTTATGTATGGTGTTATTAATAGCACTGATGTTATATTACTTCTATATATCCTTCTGACAGTAACAAACTCAAAGAGCACAAATTACTTAAATTATCGAATCATAATACTTGTGATGACTTGTGATGGATCTATTCCCACCTCATGCTCAATGTTCCTATAGTCTCCAGATCTGATGTAACCCTGATGGAGGATAAAGTAGTTACTGAAGATGAATAAAAGAATAATGAAATTACATTTGGTAGCATATAAAACCTTATCATGACTCATGGCTTTATCACTTTACACAGATTTCAAATGTAATTGTCAACATATATTTTTTAAAATGCATCATGGTTTATTTCACCTATCATGCATACCCAATCCTGTGGTTTCTGTCACTGATACTGACACACTGATTCAGCATATCCCTCCAGTGAAACGTGCTGTGAGCCGACCTGTGGATGGTAGGAAATAAAGTCAGATGTATGCAAATGCATTATAGTTTGAACTCTGCCATGCTAACAAACACTGTTACCCATCTGTCTGCAGAAGGGCCCTAGTCTTTCTGTCTTATCTATCTAATGCTGCCTAGAAGCAGGTTTCAGTGAGTCAACATGGAACATACATGCATTGATTTTCTCCAAAGCGACTTACAATTGAGCTGAGCAGATAAAGGTTAAGAGCCTTGCTCAAGGGTTCAGCAGTGGCGGCTTGGTCAGCTGAACTCACAACCTTCTGTTTTGGAGCCTGAAGCTGAGCCATCACAGTCTTAAATAATAGACAACATCCAACCCCTAGCACAAAGACGAACAAAATCAGACAATTTTATGCCTTGGTCATTTCAGCAATATAACTGGAAAGTACTGAAAAAATGATATTAAACAAAAAGAGAATTTATAATAATAATAAAAAATTATCTGTAAATAAACAGCTTACAAGCATCTGTTAATGATTCTATCCTCTGATCTGCTTTCCATAAAGTATGTTTTATCACTTGAAAAAATATTTAGACTGGGAATTTCGACAGTTTTAGTGGTAGTGCGTGCTTGGTTTCCTACCCAGTGTGAGTCCAATTAAGAACACTAACTCTAATGACTACATATCTGGGAGGATGCCCTAAATTAGCCTTCCTCTTTGAAATGGAATTCCCCAAAGTGTATTAATATCCAGCTAGCCTCTGCCTCTTCAAACAGAGTTCCTAATGATGTGTTGCAGAAGAGCAAAACGATTACCCTCCTCCCCTCTCATACAAACGATATACTTTTCTCCTAACAAGCAGTAACACTGCAGTTTTGGCCTGTAGCCAGCACTGCACAATCCCCAGTGCTGAATTAACACTTACAGTATTTACATAAGTCCAAGTGGACACAAATGAACCCTGGAAGTTTAAGTCAAGACTCTAGGTGTTAATTCAACACTGGGGAGTTTGCTGTGAAATTAGCTATTTCGAAATTGATGTCCAATTGCATCTAACAGTGAATCATTTCCTCTGAACCAGAGTTTACTCAATGGACTGTCTACATTCTCACTGGTATTAACGATCCAAAGAAGTCTTTTTTATAGATTTTGAAAGTAAAGATAACTTCCTCAGATGACTCCATCAGTGATTTCCTACATAATTGTGGTGATACTGAGAGTATGGATTGAAGAATGAACTGCGCGCTGCTGAATGCGTTCCAGGCTTAGTACATCACTTATAACTTGACGAGACTAGAAAAAAGGCTCTCAGTGAAAATATCATTAATGACCCTGCTTCATTCTCTCTACACTACTGCAAGTGACAAAATGATAGCAGAGGCTCAAAATTAGCAAAGCTCATAAGAATGCAAAGACCTAATTTATCAGTGACATTGTTCATTATACTGTAGAGACCAAACTAGAGAAGGGCAATGGATATGGATGTATTATAATGGAATGGATATAATTTCCAGAAAAATGCATTATACCTAATGGTGTAACGTCTTAAGATGAAGAGATAGTTGTGCAGTGTTTTTTTTTTTTTTTTTTTTTTTTTAAACAGTGTAATAGACATTTTGAATAAAATTACCCGTGTGAATGAAACTAGAATGATATAGCTTACAGATTATTGGGGGATGGTTTTGCATAATTTTTCTTAAAGTTAAAGTATTAATATACTGATAACCACTTACAGCATGTAGCTAGAAAACATGCATTATGTAGTTTTATGTAGTGCAAAAATAATCCATACTATTGTGGTATATCACTGCAATTGTCCTACTGAATAATACTCTAATGTATTTATTTACTGTGTTGTCAGTATATTTACAATATCATATACAGTATACTATATTATGGTTGGGGGCATGCTTTCAGTAACTTTTATCCATAGGCTCTTGTTGTGCATTCATGACTTGTTCTTCACTAACACATTCTTCTGGTCCAAAAAATCAGATAAAGCTCTTTACCCACCCAAGTATGTGCACAAGCCTGGAGGCATGAGTTTCAGCAAAGTTTGCTTATTTTCTTGCCCAAACTCAATTGATTCAGTGTTTCACATGTGTGATGAAGCAGTGAAATCATTGAATCATGTTGGATGATAGTACCTAACAACTAGCAAACAAAGTGATTAAAAGAGAGAAAACATGGGCACAGAGTTTGTTTTGGACAGAAACTGAGGTAGCGGGTAGCTATTGACAATCTGCTTTTGTAAGCCATGGTGGCATGTTGCATCTCCCTGTGTGTGCGTTATTGATTGGTGTGTGGCTCTGTCAGGGAGTGATTGGGCAGGAAGGATAATCCTGCACATCCTGCTCCATGCCGGAGTTAGTGTGTGCTCAGGGAGAAACCGCCTTTGCTCTCCGCTCTGCTGTGACCTGAATACACAATGTGCTGTGGTGAAGTTCAGCTCAGGATAGAACATTGCTTCAGTCCAGGTGTCTGCATAACTAGATGTCAAGCTGTCTGAACACGAAGCCATGTTAACAAAAACCTGTTCTTTTCTCATTTTTCAGTGTTATATAAAAGTTACACACTTGCTATTTATCTTACACTGTAAAAAAATGATATCTTAGTGAGTGAAAATATCTTAAATATAGTCACTTTTATCTAGTAGTTCCTATTATAAGATTACAAGAACCACATAAAAAATTCTTAAATCAGTTTTTCACTTCACACATTTTCTCACTTCAAGCTTGAAATAGTCTTCTATTGGCAGATACTGTTGCTAATGTTAAGTATTATTTCTACAAAGATGCAAAATAGCCAAAAGCTTAAAATTAGACAAATAAAAATGTCCTGAAATAGGTTTAATATTCTCATATTTGGTTTATTGTAATGTTATAATAGGAAGTACTAAACAAATTTGACTATATTCAAGATATTTTCACTTGCTTAGATGTCATTTTTTTGCAGTGTAATCTGTGTACACTGATTTTGCCACTCTTCCCTTCATGATCCTTTATTCCATTCTATGTGTTTCGCTGTTTCATTGAAGGAAATCACAACACGTTTTTAACATTCTTGTTTCCTTAGGAATGTTGCATGACATATTGGCCCTATAAGATAGTTAAGAACTACATTTGGCTGTAATAGATATATATTTATACCTAAAAGCCACAAAGGAGAACGTGCACAAAAGCCACAAATGAGCAGGTATGTCAGAAGGAAAGGAGAGGTGTATTTGGCATGTTTTAAATGAGGTACAGCTAAAACACTCAGTTAGCTGACAGCAATTAAGGTGCTAAGAGAATGGCATCCATTCTGGCAGCTGCTTTTAAGCATCTCTGGTCCAGGTAATTTCAGTCCACAGGCCAAGAAAATAAAAACAGCTTGACTGTGCAATTGCATAGTAGTTTAATAATGGAAACACAGGAATCTCAAGAGACAAGACTATTTCTCCAAGCAACAGAACAAGTCCATTACCCTACATGTTGCCTAACTTATATTGCCTCTTACTCCTTAATTGAAACTGTTGGCTATGCTATAAGACAGAGATCGTCAGAAGGCATGGGTAGGGGGAATTGAGTGGTTGGTTGATTGGGGTGTGTGTGTTTGTGTGTGTGTGTATGTGTGTGTGTTTGGTGGGGCAGTTAGGAAGCAGGCAGCCCAATTTAGAGGCAGTCTTTTTCACCTCTGGTAATGGCATCTCTAAAAATATATATGAGCAAGCAGCAATGAGTGTGATGTTTCCAGTGTGGGCGCATTACACCAAAATTCACTTTCATGCAGTATTCCAGCCTGAAATAATTAATAGCTAAAGCTGTGTAATTTGATGCTTAGGCAGAATTTGTCAGTTAATAGAGGGGCTTATAAAATAATATCAGTCTAACCATATGTTGCTAGGCTTATAACAATATAAGTTCATTTAATTGCACAGTACATATTTAACCATCCCACCAGCTGCAACACTGTGGGGGGAAAAAGGAGCACAAGCATGAGAGAGATTTATTTAGATAAAATATATCTTACTACCTTAACTTGATTCAGCTTTATAAACTGAGCAAAAAAAAAGAAATGTCCCTTTTTCAGGAGACTGTATTTTAAAGATAATTTTGTCAAATCCAAATAAGCTTTACAGATCTTTATTAAAAAGGGTTTAAACAATGTTTTTCATGCTTGTTCAATGAACCATAAACAATAATTGCACATGCACCTGTGGAACAGTCCTTAAGTCACCAACAGTTTACAGACGGTAGGCGATTACGGTCACAGTTACAATAACTTACATCATTCCATTTCTGTTCGTCAAATGTCTGTGAAACTTGTTCAGTTTATGTCTCAGTTGTTGAATCTTTTTATGTTAATGCAAATATTTACACATTAAGAAATTTGCTTGAAAAAAAGGCAGTTGAATGTGAGAGGACTTGCTATGTAAAAGAGCAAAGTTGTATTTTTTTTCCAAGTATGAAAATACAAGCCAAGAATAAATCTAGCAATATTCTAATATTATAGTAATTATTACAACGAGCAGCTACAGATTTAATTTCTTCAGATGGTGTGAAATGTTTTATAAATAATGTTGATGTTTGATACATTTTACAGCAGATTAGAGGACAAGTGAATCTGGAAATGCAATGGTTACACAGCAGATGGGTCTCAGTACCACACTGCACACTGTTATTCTGTAAAAAAAACAAACAAAAGCAAACCTGATTTCATGAAATATTTGAATGAGGAGGAGGGCAGTTTGGTTACATGTTGTTTGATTTGATACAAATTAAGCTGTTAGAGATGGTGCCACCACTCACCTTAACCTTAACGTTTGTACCTTTTCATACAAATTGAGTTGAACTGTTACAAATACAGGCACAATGGCTCCAGTATAAGTTGTATGTTTCAGTGGCTGATTTTAACATAATGCTTTTACATTGTTATAAGCTGACAGCTTGCTAATATTAAACATAAACCCTTCAGTGTTCCTGTCCTGGGCATTCAGAAAGCTGTACTGGCTCTGACTGTTAAAGAAGCTTTAGGCTAAGGTGTGTTTTGCAGTAGTAAACCCTCTGATTTCAAACAAACATGACAGTGCCACAGTCATGTATGGCAGGGCAAAACAGAACGGATATAGTACTATTTAAATAATTTGAGATGCTGCAAATTATTTAAAAGGTGGGGACAGCTGACTAAAAATAGCCTCAAATTTTAGCCAGACACTCTATTTCACTCTTTCCTTGGAGGACATTATCTCTCACACCAAAAATACCAAGACAAAAATATTAGACTTGTAATTCATTAAGAGTAGTCCCCCACCTTTGAATGAGCCTGAAGCAGAGAGAGAGAGAGAGAGAGAGAGAGAGAGAGAGAGAGAGAGAGTAAATGAATTCCAGACTTAATTAAATGAAATGAGAAATAGTACAGCACAAATTACCACCATGCAGAACCTATACATGAGCAGATGCTATACATATTTCATGCAGCAGAGGAAAAAGCATTGCTGTATATCTTGCTGTGGCATTCGCATTGTCTTGCATTTTATAAAGCTACATGTTTCAAACCAAAGTAATCAAGGTGATGCTAAAATATCGCATTGAGTCCTGAACGGCAAGTTTATTGTATTCCGACATGGTTGAACTTCAGAATTAGGTAATCCCTTAACACAAGTCACCACACTAGAAAAAATGCAATATGTGGTTGATCAACATTGTGTTGGTCACACAATGACACAAGTAAACAAAAAACAATGGAGCAAACAAGACCTCAAGAGAGGAAGAGCAGAGGACAAGGATGATAAAAAAACAACTTTCTAACAAGCTCAGTGCTGTCCTTGTTGATAGTGTTATCAGTCATGGTATGAGGGAAGCTGGGCAGAGAGTCCAGCCACATCTGAGCCGTTACACCATGGCTGGAATCATTACAAACTTTTAGAAGTGCCTCTGATCAGATGCCACTTGAATGAGTGTATTGTCTTGCAGCAAGACATGGAGCATCTGAAAACATCAGTCAAGTCATATCCATGAAGGATCCGGAATTCTAGACACCGGTTTGGAAAGGGAAGATATCGGCCTGTGACGTGGATGAAAAAAAATTCTCTGTTGATTTAAGCTTTCAACAGTAGGGTATATAGTACTGCCATTCTGATTTTTGATGTTTTTGTGTATATCTCATATTAAATAGTTTTAGATTTTTAACGAAATACAACATAAAACAAAGGCAACCTGACTAAACACACAATAGTTTTTATTGATTCATTTTTTTTATTGAAGCAAAAAAAACACCTATTACCAATGTGCAAAACTAATTGGCAAAAACCACACTCTCAAGGGTATATTCTACAACTTTATTATGGAAGTAGGCTATAAACAAGATGAATGCGTTTCTGCGTTAAGCCATGCTCGATGAGAGTGCGGTTTTTCTTCATTTCTACTAAGTTTTACTTGACTCGCACCCAAAGAATTGATAAATATTGGAGTTGAGCACATTTGTTCCCTCAATTAAAAACTAATTGCCCCCTTAAGCTTAAAATCTGGTTGTGCCAGACTGTGGTGGAATTTTGGCCCACTGTTCTTTGCAGAACTGCTTTAGTTCAGGCACATTGGAGGGTTTTCAAGCGTGAACTGCCCATTTAAGGTCCTGCCACAACATCTCAATTGGTTCAAGTCAGGACTTTGACTAGGTCACTCCAAAACTTAAATGCAGCTTTTTCTGAGCCATTTAGAGGTGGTCTTTCTCCTGTGTTTTGGACCATTGTCTTGCTGCATAATCCAGTTGCGCTTGAGTTTCAACTTACAGACGGAAATCGGACATTCTCCTTTAGGATTTTCTGGTAGAAAGCAGAATTCATGTGCCCCTCAATTATTGCAAGTTGCCCAGACCCTGAAGCAACAAAGCATCCCCACACTATCACACCCCCACCACCATGCTTGACCGTAGGTATGATGTTCTTTTTGTGGAATTTGGTGTTTGGTGTACGACAGCTATAACGGGACCCCTGTCTTCCAAACAGTTCCACTTTCGACTCATCAATCCACAGAACATTCTCCTAAAAGGTTTGAGGATCAAAGGAATGTAAAACAGACTAGCCAGGGTCTAGTGAGGTGGGGTGAGGTGGGGGGTGGGGAGTATCACAGGATATTATTCTTCTGGGTTAGCATTGGCTTTCACCTCACCACTCTTTGCCATTTTTGCCCAGTGTCTTTCTGATAGTGGAGTCATGAACCTTTATTGATGCAAGAGAGGCCTGTAGGTCCTTTGAGGTTGTCCTTAGCTCTTTTGTGACTTGCTGGATGAGTTGTTGCTGTGCTCTTGGAGGAATTTTGGAAGGTCGGCCACTTCTGAGAAGGTTCACTACTGTGCCAAGTTTTTCCATTTGGAGATAATGGCTCTCACTGTGGTCCTTTGGAGTCCCAGAGCCTTTGAAATAGCTTTGTAACCCTTCCCAGACCTTCCCATCACCTTCTTCCTCATCATTTCTGGAATTTCTTCCAATTTTGGCATAGTGTGTTACTGGGTAAGACCCTTTAACCAACTTCATGTTGTTGAAAAAGTTCTATTTAAGTGTTGATCTGATTGAACAGGGTTTGCAGTAATCAGGCCTGCTTCTGTCTAGTCCAGCTGAACCCCATTATGAATGCAGTTTCATAGATTTGGGGAATTAGTAACTATGGGGGCAAAAACATTTTCACACAGGCCTAGTTGGTATTGGATAACTTTTTTGCTTCAATAAATAACATTATCATTTAAAAAATGTATTTTGTGTTTATTCAGGTTGCCTTTGTTTTATCTTAGATTTTGTTTTAATTTCTGAAATTATACATATACACAAAAACAGAAATCAGCAAATACTTTTTCACAACACTGTAAGCACTTATGTAAATGCACCTGATTATTCTCCATTCCATTTATGAGTCACTAGACCTAGCATTTGCTTCGTACAGTGATAAACACAGGGTCAGTTTGAACCGCTGTATCCAGCTTTGTGCATAGTGCAGGAGCTGTATGAAGCTGTAGAAGAGTCGATTACTCAGTTAAAAGCCTGAATGCGAGTTCCTCTGAAAAGCACAGAAAGCACTCTGCTGAAATGAACCTGTAACATAATTTTCAACACAAGTAATTGAGGGGGCGTTACATGCCCCATTCTCTTGCCAAATAACATTAATTAGGTTCTGTAGATATTTGCTAAGTATTTATGTTAACTATGTTTTAACATTTTATTGTTAATTTATAAAATTAAATACTTAATATAAATTATAATATAATATAATTATATTTAATATCTTGCATTATAGTTCAAAAATATATTTAACATAAATACTAAATGTTCATCTTTATGTTCAAAGATATTTTAAATGGTTCACTCTGCTTGAATGTTTTATTCTGATAATACAGATGGTACAGTATAACACAATGCTTTTACATAACTTGTAGTTTTAAAACCACAAGTTATGTAAAAGCCTAAATTTACCCAGGTAACTGAACTGTTACATAACGTGACCAGTGACAGGTTTTGACTAGTCCTGACAAAATACAGTGAAACATAATAATAATGATTTTGTTCATCACTGCTGTAAGACAAGGTGGCTAGTTAGTTAGCTTAGCATACTGCCATCTAAATATTTGGGGGTACCTCTTCATCCTCTAAATAATTTCTGTATTAAACTGTTACTTTATAAGCTCACAGACTGAGCGGTTATGTAACTGCCTTTTTTTTTTAGCATTGTGTTATACTGTACCATCTGTATTATCAGAATAAAACATTCACGCAGAGTGAACCATTTAAAAATCTTTGAATGTAAAGATGAACATTTAGTATTTATGTTAAATAATTTTTTATATAATAAATGATATTAAATATTTACATTTACATTTATTCAATTAGCAGATGCTTTTATCCAAAGCGACTTACAAATGAGGAAATACAAGCAAAGCGATATATCAAGCAGAGAACAATACAATTAGTGCTATCAGGCAAGATTTATAATTGAGTTCTAGAAAAGAAAAGTAGTAGAGGTGTAAGAGCCAGAGTAAGTTTATTTATTGATTGATTGATTTTTTTAAGGATAATGTGGGGTTGGCATTTTAGGGGTTGGTTAGTTGTTCATGGAAGAGGTGGGTCTTTAGCTGTTTTATGAAGATAGTGAGAGATTCTGCTGTCCGGATTGAGGTTGGATGTTCATTCCACCACTGAGGGACAGTTAGTTTAAAGGTTCTGGAAAGGGACCTTGAGCCACGCTGAGTAGGTACTACTAAGCGTCGGTCATTAATCGGTCGCAGATTGCATGAGGGAATGTAAACCTCAAGGAGAGTGTTGAGGTAGGGGGGTGCTGTTCCAGACAAGGTCTTGTAGGTGAGCATCAAGGCCTTGAATTTGATACGGGCGGCTACAGGAAGCCAGTGGAGGGAGATGAAGAGGGGTGTGACATGGGTCCTTTTGGACTGGTTGAAGACGATAATAAATATTTAGTATGATAAATTATACAGTGGGGAAAATGGATGCGTCAACATTTTTTTAAGAAAATATATTTTCAATGAGGATATTCACATGAAATTTTCACCAGATATCAGTATTAACTGATTAAGAAATCCATACATATAAAGAATTAACAACATTAAAGTCCATAAAAATGACACAGGAAAAACATATTGAACACACTAAGAAAAAGCAGTTCTCCAAGGCAAGACAGGGCAAGGAACCTGCTGAAATCCATAAGTAGTTAGAAAGTAATTATAGTAAAGTAATTATACCTCCTATCTGTGCAAATTAATATGCTATATTTTAACTGTTAACAAGGATCAGATTTTCATTTCAGAACAAGCATGCTGGTGATAATGATGATGAGCCAAATCATTTAAGGTCATATGATATAAACTCATGTATTAACATACTGTATGTATTGCATTATATACAGTAAACAACAGAAGTGAGTACACACGTAGACAATATCACTTAAATGACAAATGATTCAAAATTGTACCACCTCTCAATAACTGCATTATTTCTAAGTTGACAAATAAAGTTTTTTCCTCTTGAACAATCAAAAACAAATACTTTAGAAAGTCGATATTAGTTTATGCAACAAAAGTGAATATACCTGTGTTTACTGACACACAAGTTAGAAATCCTGTGATAACCGAATAAAGCCTAATTGCATGAACATGATTATAAAATGACCTGTGAATACCAGAACTTGCTCAATTTTGGACCTGTGGACTGTGTCTATCTGCGTGTCTGCATTATGGCGCAACATGGAAAAGAATTGCCAGAGGAATTGAAAAATTGTGAGACTTCACAAAGATGGAAAAGGATACAGGAAAGAAAGAAAGAAGTGAAAACTATGACCCGGCCAAGTATGTTGCCTGACTTGAATCCAGTAGAACACCTTAAAAAAAGGTAGAGCAACACAACCCCTCCAACAAAGAGCAGCTGAAAAAACTGCCTCTGAAGAATGGCAGAACATCTCTCCAGAAATTTGTGCAACACTGGTGTCCTCCATGCCGAGGGGGATCGAGTCTGTCATCAAAACTAAACGTGGACATACAAAGAACTGAAAAAAAAAAGACTTGAAAGATCTCAGTAATGAAAGGTGTATTGACTTTGTTGCATTGAGTAATATAGTAATATAGTAAATTTAAACTGTTAGTTTTTAATTTTACATAAGAGCAAATACCCTACTGTTTAAACTAGAAGTAATGCAATTACTGTAAGGTGATACAATTCTGAATCATTTAATATTTAAGTGATATTGTACTCACTACTGTTGTATACTATAAAAGGCAGCTTTTACGTTTTGTCTGTAAAAGAATGCTAACATTACACATGACATTCTCCACTTTTTAAATAGGAGGCACGTCTAATGGTAGCAGCCAACATTTTCATCATATTCCTCATGATCGAGATGTTCATATAAGCTAAAATATCCATGTTTATTCATGTAAATAAACATATGTATGCTTAGAGTACAAAACTAGACAGTATATTGAATAGCTACTGTTTTTGATGGTTTGAAAGGGAAACACTGTTTTAGTATACGGCCAGGGACGCCTCTCATCCACTGACTCACTCCATAAAACTTACCTTTGTTGATAATCTTTTAGGCCATGACCTTACTGTGAACTTGCCAAGATGATGATGTGAATAAATTAAAGAGTCTCTAGTAAAGAAATGATCAGACAGGGACAGATACAAGAATGTGTCTTGTAAATCTGGACTTATGTAGATTTATTTTTCCTACACTGGAGCAAAAAGTAATTCTGCTAACATCCCCCAAGTGTATGTGCTATCGGGATATCAGTCTGACTACCAAAGATATAGAAAATCCAGACGCTGCTGTTGCTAACTACTTTCATGTGTCAGCATCACCACATTAGTAAGCCAATTCAGCTCTAAGGGGAGGCGCAGCTCTACCCTGATAAAATCAGCCCTACATTCAACTGATTTTCAGACATTTTCTTTGTTACAATTGTCCTATGTTTCTGCATATTGTGGGTGATGTGAATATAAATATATCCGCACTGATGATAATTGCACTGAGTCTAACTGCTAGAAACAGTGGGTGTTGTCTAATGTAAATGTACAATGGGACAGAAATAATCAGAAAGACAAACCTGCCTGTCTTGAGCAAGTATTTTACTGCTATTCATAGTTTTTAATCTACTAACAATTCATATAACACAGCTACAGATTTACCGATTCGATCCTAAGTTTCAAGTTCTTCCAGTGACTGTGTGGGTTTCCTCTGGATTCCCTGGTTTCCTTCCACCTCCCAAAAACATGCCAGTACAGTAGGTGGCTTGGCTAAATTATCAATTGCTAAATTGCCCCAATAGCTGTCAATGAGTGTGTGAACATGTGTGTGTGTGTGTGTGTGTTCAGGGTGTATTCAGACCTAGCACCCAGTGTTCCCAGGATAGACTCCAGAGCCACTATGTCCAGAATCAAGCGGATAACTGACTGAATGAATACAATCCATGGCAAGATATGTTATTACAAAGGGGAAATACAACTTACATCACCAAATTGCAGTCATCTTTTTACCATTTTTAGGATGGATAAATATGTTTCCATGTAAAGTCATACAATTATAGCGTTTATTTATACCAGCTAAATAGGCAAGTATTACAACAGATTTATTTTCACACATAAAAATAAAGATATATTTAAGTTATTTAAGTACTCACATTCATGATTGAGATATACTTCTGGCTGCTAATCATTTGAATTTGAATTTATATATGCATATATATTTACTTGGGAGACTAAACCAATCTTTTAGGAAACTTGGCGCTAGTTAAGGCTTGACTGTGTGAGCACAACCCTCTGTAGAGTCTTCCGTACAGGTTTGTCCTTAGCACATGATCGCCACCTAGTGGACACATTCTTTTTTTTTTGTTTTGTTTCTTTCTTTTTTCGGTTTATTTGTTAGTTTTTGTTTTAACGCGAACATAATTATCTCCTGTTGTTCAAAAGCCCTGTCATCAACTTTTAAAGAAGCAGTCCGTTGAATTTAAGTCCATTTCAAACACTTCTGTCACTAGTCACATCACCAATCAAGTCAAACAAATGACGGGTTATGTCCCAAACTGCACAAGCCTACTACCGTAGTCTACTAAATGATATGACATAGTTAAAGTTAGTTTACGTTAGTAGTAGGCCTGTGGTCAAATCCGCAACATGAATAAGATGGTCCACGCACATAATGCCGAGACAGAGGGTTCTTCAGTATTCCTTACCCACTCACGGTAATCTACATTCCTGATAGAGGTGTAATCACTTCTCCAGTAACTCATATCATTACTTGGCAGACTACACCTGGAGGCATGTAGGCCTAGATATGTGATTTCGGACGCGACCGCAGTCTCTAGGCAACAAATAACGCTGACGCGTTGTCGTATCCGTTTCGTTAGAGTAGTACACCTCTGTCGAAACACATAAAAAGCCACATCGGTTATTTTGACCCGCGCTGATGAAGAAGAGCTGCGCTTCCGGTTTCCCCAGAATGAGCCTCCTGGGGCAGTCCTGCTGCCAGAGCCGCGCCGGGACGAGCAGGTGCTTACACAGATGTATGAATGTAGCGTGGGGAAGGGGGCGCTACGACACTGAGAACCTGACGGAAAGAGACAGCAATGCTTTCATTAGGTTCCAGCCTCAGGCCTCTCCCCCGAGCCCCCGAGCTCCTCTGGCCCCGCTGAGGGATGATGTGCCTCTCACCGAGCCTCACTCCGGCCTCCTGAGCCTCAGCGACACGTTCCCACACACAGTGTGTAGTGCTGCTCCGTGGGATCCAAGAGCAGAGAGACATCCAGCTCACACTCCTGCATTCGGCCCTGCAGCCGGGACGCGTCACACATCCGCGAGCAAGCCCCGGGACTCCAGGCTCGAGTTAACGGACCGGAAATGTAATATAGGCTCACTACTTTGTTTTTGTTTACATTCTCACATAGTTCCGGCTGCAAGGCTAATCACAGTTTATATTAATACGCTCACTCTAATACCTTATTCTTTCTATAGTACCAGATCATACTGTACACACCGACTTGTATAATCCCTGCTGAAAAAACCATACAAACCTTCATAGAATTTGGAATAATTTGAATGGTTATAATGGGAATTGTATTGGTTTTAATGGAAACTGTAATGGTCCCTGTGGGTCTCTACTGGTAATTCGGTACCTTCTATTGGTGGTATGTTGTGTCTAGTGGATACCATTAAGGGCCGGTAATGGTAATGGTTTTAATTGTTAGTTGATGGTTTATAATGGTATTTGTAGTGGAAACCATTAGAATGTCTGTGAAGGTTTTTATTGGGGGGTTTTCAGCAGGGATGGACGAACTACATAATGTAGGCTTAATAAGAAACCAATTAAAATAATGTATTGTTATTTAACAAATAAAAAATAATCGTCGAAATTTTCGGATGTTTATTTAATGTTTTTAAATTATTTATGGAAGGAGTCTCCAGTGGTTGCACTTTGTAATGGAGAGTCTTCTGGAATTTTGTACCTTCTGTGTGTGTGTGTGTGTGTGTGTGTGTGTGTGTGTGTGTGTGTGTGTGTGTGTGTGTGTGCGTGCGTGCGTGCGTGTGTGTGTGTGTGTGTGATTTGAAATGAACTTAATTAAAGTGGGAGAAATAAGGACATACCGGTGAAGAAATTAGTATTTCCTATAAGAGTATGTCCCAAAGTATTTTATTCCTTACTATTAATCTCCTTAAGAGATTTAAATATTATAGATAAGTGTGTAATTGTCAGAGTCATTCATTTTTATTCTGCATGTTTTGTCTTACAAGACCACAGCAGCAGGGAGAGATCTGATCCAGGTTCCACCAGTCTTCTGGGATGTGAAGATCTGAAGAGGGTAGGGGGTGAAGGTGGGGTTGTTAGAGGGGGGCAATAGTAATTACTTGGTACTGTTCTGATGCAGAATGGATTTTCTGGAAGTATGCAGAAACTCACCCCCAATATCCTTAGATTAGATTAGTGTCTTCAGTGACAGTCCTATTTTATTCTCTCCCAGCTCATAACAAACCTGGAACAAGCTATCAAGGACACATTAGATGCCTGGCTCAGGTATGTTGGGAGGTCGGAGAGAGCGCTGTTCACTTAGCAGTCCCTATTTGTTATACAAGCAGCTCTTAATGCTATAATGTTTAGTTTGAACTATTGTGTGACTGCTTGGTAGGTAGGTTGGAACTACACCTAATTACATAGATGACATTTATCTATTGCATTATCCAGTGTATTCATAGTTCCTGTATTGGGCATCATATTGTGCACCTTCCATCTTTTTTTTTTATACATCTAGGATGCATGTACCTCTGTTCCCCCTAAATTGATGGACAAGACTTTGCGGTACATCTACACATCAGAAGCTCAAAGGTTAAGTATCTCTGATGTTGCCTGTCAGAGCAAGCATTGCTCTGCACTTTTCCATCTGTCATTTCTTGCACATTCCTCAATAGTCAATTCAGTACTTAATTACTTGTTAGTAAATAAGTTGTAAAAGAAATAAACTTGTATATATTTACATACCAGAGCAGACAGACATTCAGCTTTGTGCCATTGGACAGCTTTAATAATTTTATAAGGCACTTTTTAATCTATGCATAATATCAGCGATACTCTGGTGATTATAGAGGTTACGAGAATATAGACCAGGACTCTAAACTCAAACCACCACTGTGTATTCTGGAGAAAATGGCAGACCCTGTAAGCCAGCACTTCACTTTGAAGAGATACCATAGCAGGCCTGAACTATGGCAGGTTAGTTTTCCATTCAGTAAGCACATGTATATCCAATATCATGTATATCTGTATGCCTTTTTTCCTGCTCAATTTATTTCCTTGAATTTTCTTCAAGACTATTGGACCTCTTTGGAATAGGCATCAAATCCGTGCCTCATATAATGTGAAGAAGCCCTTCAGTTTGTAAGTGATTTGTGTAATATTTAAATTTTCTTATTAATTGATGTTATTTGTCTTGTATAATGAGCCTGCAAAGAAAAAGGAACCATTAATTGTCCATCAGTAACAGCTGTAAAAATGTGTTATAACAGAATTTTTCACTGAACTCTTTTAGCACATAACTGAAATGACAAAATCTCTCACTTATTCACTTCTTGCCCGCAGGCTGTATTTGATAGAACTGAAAGAGTTCTCTCTAATACAGCCTACATCAAATACAGAGTACATTTCTTTTGTAGTCCTCTTCAGGGGCATTAGCTAGACTATTAATCATGTGAAGTAGGTTAGCTGTTCTTATGCTCTGCTCATATCATGTTGATGTAACTTGGAACTCATATAGACATTTACACACCTTTTTTTCTGCTCAGCATGAGAGAATGTTTATATTTCAGTTTCAACCCCTTTACAGTTAGAAAAAAAAAAAAAAGCATGTATCCATTTTTCCCTCACACTAACTGGCTGTGAGCTAGTCTGTGGCAGGATTGAGAGCTGTCAGCCAATATTTCCACGTAGTTTCTTGTAAACTCTGTCTGATTGGTCTCGTCTCCGTTCACTGAAAATAAAAAATTACAACACCGGCATCTTCTTTTACCATCGTTCAGTTATGCAGTGATAAACCGCTCCAAGTGGAGAATTATTAGATGCTAAAGAAAAAATCTTCGGGGCTACAGTCCCAAATGCCCAGGCCAGGTTACTCCCCTGGTCCTCTTGAAGGGTACAAGTCACCTTAAAATCTCATTTAAAATTTCCATAACACATTTCCATTAGCAAACCTTTGGTAAGATATTATTCCTTAGTGCTGTGACACTGAACTTTTAAACACGGACAAATATGCAATCACAAGTTTCTTTCTTTTTTTTTTTTTAATGAAATAATTTATTTTTTAACAGCACCAGCCCATGTCCAAAATCAGGACAAATTCCTTTATATTGGTAAGTGGCTACAAAATGTTTGCCCATATAATTTGACAGAAAAATTAGGAAAATGCATATACAGAGTGTCCCAAAAGTCTCCATACATAGGGGAAATTAGCACCTTTTAGCAAAATGTAAGTTTATTTACAAAGCATCCTCTACATGATTGCCATGTTTTTGTAAACACACACTGAGTCATCTCTCCCACTCATGAACTTGTGTTAACATATCTGATGTTATGCATGTAACTGCAGTCTTGCGACAGTTTAATGATCCCGCCATGAGAGTGATTTCAATACATTCTTCTTTTGTCAAAGGCATTCTTAAAGGTTACCTGAAAAATATAGAATATAAACTATGGACAATTTTGGAAGACATTTTGTAAAAAGGTTTCATTTCCCCTATGTATTGAGACTTTAGGGACACCCTGTCTTTATATGATCTAAGGGTTGCTATTATGTGTTACTGTCCTGCACAGTGGTGTGATTGGCTCTGAGAACATGGACAATATTGACATCCCAGAGAAAGACTTCATCCCACTGACAGTGAGGCGTACCGTCTTACCTCCTGACACCCCCACAGCCCAGTATGTGAACAGTGGATATTTGTACAGCACATGGATGTAATGGAATATGACATAATCTATAACTACAAAGCTGTTTTAACTAACATGGCTGCAACACAGCATTATAATAATAATAAATAAAAATTCCTTATATATATTTATGTAGTGTTTTTATAGGCACTCGATGTGCTTTACATTGTGTGTGTGTGTGTGTGTGTGTGTGTGTGTGTGTGTGTGTGTGCGTGTGTGGTGTGTGTGTGTGTGGGGGGGGGGGTGTTAGGATCTCCTCATTCTGTGCAACTTCAGTTGGTTGAGTTTATGCATGTGTTATATGTGATTTGTCTTATTAAAGCCGTCCCACTATTCCTGGTTACACTGGGAAAGCTCTACACGACAGACCACACACCGTAGCCATCAGCCAGCCTTCATCAATGCTCACTCATCAGACTACAGGGTAAGGCACATACATAGTATACCACACATTCAACATACACAAATGGTATATCTGGAAAATATCACATTGCACGTGAGTACTGTCTAAAAGCATAGAAATGCTATTATGCTACAAATATAATCAGGAAAACTGTACTGGAATCTAAAGCTATACATTATAACATACAATTCATTAAAAAAAGTACATTTTGACAAAAATGTTTTTGGATGTTTTAAACTATACTTTTGCAGATTTTAGGCTAAAGTTATTGTCATAATCCATTCACTATTTTACTCTGAAATATGCATTATGATACCAGACCTAATCTATATGTATTTCACATAGGAAGCCTCTCTTTGACTGTATAAACCCATTTAGAAGGTCTTTGAAATGGTAATAGTTACATACAGTATATTTGAAACAAGTAAAAGTCCTAATCATATATATTGTTGGAAGAAGCACGATTACTATTTTTTCTATTTTTTATATACTATTTTTGTATATACTATTTTTTTCCCTGAATGCAATCTCTTAAAGGTAATTTCATAAAAAGGCACAAATAGAATAACTCCAAGATTATTTGTAAATAAATAAATAAATAAATAAATAAATAAATAAATAAATAAAATAACATTTGAATCAAATTACTACTGTATATACAGTATAAGATGAATACAGTAAATTATTTTACTTGGTTTATAAGGAGCATAAATATCTATTCATTACCTGTTTCAAAACAATCTGTATCAAACATGACTGTATGCATTATAATAGCATTCAAATGAGATATAGTTACTCAGTACATTATGTACCATTATACTATGTCTTGTAGGCTTTACAGGATATGGCATCTTTAAGGGGTTTTTTTTCTGCATTGTTTTAGCATATCATTCTGCTATTTAATATGAAACATCAAACAGGTAACCAAAGTTAGTTCATTTTCATTTTATTTTGTTGAGCAAAAATGAAGCAGGGTAAGTTTTCATTGCACACTTCCCAGTGTGTGTACACAGTGTTAGCTCAGCAGGTGGCAGCAATGCAGTATATTCATACTGCTTTCCTGAGAGACCTGACACAGTCAGTGCTTTTCAAGTTATGTTGCACCTGCCTCAGATGAGATACAGTTATTATTTAAAAAAAAAAAAAAAAAAAAAATGTTTGGCTGTAATGCAAAGTAATGCAGGAGATCATTATTTGATAATAATAGTTGTAATCAAATAAATACTAAATAGTGGATAATTTTTCAGTTACCATTTCCTCTCTGTCACTTTCTTGTTCTCTATTTCCTCTCTCTTATGTAGGTCTCTTCTCTCTCTGTCTTTGTCAGAAAAACTTACAAACATAGCTGGATGCCGGGGTCTTTCAGGAATTTCTGTGCCCTTTGCAAACATAGGGCTCTATCAGGCCCATTCTTTAGTACTGTTCACTTCAGGGTCTCTTTAATCTAGCGCTATGGTTCTTAAAGTGGGGTCTGTGAAACATAGCCGGGGGTCCACAAATTATAATTTTTTCTTGCAGTGGTGGAAATCACAACCCATACTATACTTATTAGCCTGTTTGACTGATCACATGCACCGAATGGGTTTAATTTAAAGCTCAAAAACAAAGAAAGTTCAGGAATAAAAAGCTCCATGGCTCCAGCAAATAGCCACATTTTAATAATGAGCCTAATATTTGAAAAGTTGGATTATGTTTAAAAAATACATCTGTACTGAGGGGGGTCTGTGAAATATTTTCACAGTTAAAAAGATCCCTGGCTGAAAAAAGACCCCCTGAAGAGCCCCTGGTTTAGAGGCCCTGGGTAGTCAGTTTCACTATTCGCTCCACTGTGACGTCTACGGCTTTGTATAACACCCTCTCATGTTCCTTATTGTTTGAAAGACAAATTATGTGGCTGGCTTAAATTTACAACTCTTGGACTACCTTCTTTATTGGAGAGTTCTGAGATGCCACATAGTAGGTTTAAGACACCAAAAGATGATTAAGTGCAAGGGTTGACAAAGTCATCACTCCACAAAGCATGCTGAAATGTGTGGAATAAGGAGATGAAGACAGATGGAAAAGGAACTTGTAAATCATTCAAATGAGGAACTGCAAAAAGTACCACTACGAGCATTAGTGTTAAAGAGTGCCCCACACTTGGGGTAGTTCAGGTCAACGGTCTCCCTCCCTTTCAGTGTCAGCATCAACGGTAAAACGTCCTCAACTTTCAGAATGAGTAGGATTGTGCCATGTGCAGCTTGAGTACAGAGGAAGAAGGAGGAGGCAATGTGTAAAAGAGGCACTAGAGGAAAACCAAACTCCTCACCCAGGGACTGTTTTTTTGTGAAAACGTGTTTCCTAACTGGGTCTCAGAAGAGCTGGTTTACCGGCTTTTGGAGAAGGCTTCCACAGATGGCCATATCCAGAGCTGAGCTGAGCTGCTGGTGGTAATCGTGGTTTTCAGTCAACCCAGATCCATTTTCCTGGAGCGACTCGCCCTCTGAAATCTGTTTCCTCTGCTGATAAAGCAGCCCTCCCAGCTTTCCCTTATAGCAGAAAAAGAGGACCAGTTAGCACCTTAAGAGCTTCCTCTTAACTCTGCTTGTAACAAGCATTTTTGTTTTGGTTCCGCTAGGCTTTGTAAATGACTTTTTAAAATGCAACTGATCTTCTGTTTGGACTCTAAATAATGTATAACATTTAGAGAAGGTACATGGCTTCATGTATTTTTTTATTAGATTGTTATTTCCTGAGACTAAAAGGTATAATGTGTATAATGTGTCAGCATCAATATTCTGCTGTTTTGACTATAACTAAATTTGGGTGATCTGTGTAATTTTTAGGAGCAGTTCAACACCATCATCCTATGGTCGGCAGGCCCCTCTGTCCAGAATGCTCATCACTGTCCAACCGGGCAATCCTTTCCTTCAGCCTAAAGCTCCTACACCTCCCATTTATTCAAAGTCTTAATACACAAAAATGGAATAGCCTCCAAATGGAGGAGTAAAAAATGTTGCTTTTCAAGAAATCTAGTCTGTATTTGTGAATAGATCTTTAATGATGTGACTGCACAGACTAGTTCCGAATAATAAGATGCTTCATTAGCATCATTTCCTTTGATTCAGATGAGATGTTCTGTGAATATGGAGGAATGTTTCATTGTGTTGCACTTTTGTATGTGTGTGTGTGTGTGTGTGTGTGTGTGTGTGTGTGAGTGTGTGCATCACAGTGTGATGCCTGCATTTTGTTCTCTTATGTAAAAGTCCTATTTACATATTGTGACTTCCTCAGCAAATTTACTCAATAATTTGCGATAACAAAATGTTGCAACAATTTCACTCAACTTTGCTGCTGTTTCATTCTGTCTTAGGGTGTTTATACAGCAATAGGTAAACTATGAAGAAATAGCTGCTGTTTCTTAAAAAGACTTTCTGAAATACTCTACACCCCAAGAACTGTGGTTGGAGAATAAAAGAGAAAAGGCAGTGTAGCTTCACCTGTTGACAGGAAGTAGGAACGTTCTGGTTTCCTGTTTCCCCCCCCAGTAACCTTCATTTCTGTGCTATAAACCCCTCAGGATTTCACTCAGTTGACATACCCAAACCTACAGTAATCTAAAGGATGATTTCCCTTCACCAAAGTTTTAACTTTTTCAAGTTAAATTGTGGTCAGCCTTACAGTTTGTAGTATAACAGAACCCATGAAAAAGTTTTATTCAGTAATAAATGAGTTCATTCACTTATTGTTCATCTGTATACGCTACTAAAGCATATGTAGGAATGATGTATTAAAAAGAGGCCTCTTTACTAATTTTAGTATGTGTTGGGTGCTATTATTGATCCTGTTGATGCTATTATGGATATTGCACACTCCAGCCGCTTGCTTAGCTTGTAGTTTCTGTCTGTTAGTTAGAGAGCGGAGCTGTGGAGGGAACAGGCCGGTCCACACCATTTCCAGAGATGGAGATGTGGTTAGAAGATAACTAACGTCCATGCTGGGGCTGTGGACGTTTTACTGGCCTGGGTTTGGTTTGGAGGGGCCTCACCACTGCATCTCCTTTCACTAGATACAAAATGCTTTTTCCAAGCTCTCGTTCTCCAAGCATTATGAGCTTTGACAAATTTAACAGAGAAGACAACAGTCACTGCATGTGAAAACCTGAACCACTGCATTAATATATATTCTAGTAGACCGAAAGTCTCATGTATTAATTAACATCATGCAGGTTTATAATAAAGGGAAGTAGGAAAATAAAGTCTATTTTATTAAATAATAAAATATTTTTTATTATTAGAGCTTATTTTAGAGCTTATATTATGCTAATTCCATTTTCTTGCTTTATGATGCTTTTATTTTTATGGTTACTTTATAAACAAAGTGTTTTAACTTTTAATCAGAAATATAGCTAATCTACCTACTGCTACAGTGACATATAGTATTTTATTGTAGAAAAATACTATGTTTGAAAACAATATGTACAAAAAGAGTGAAACACAATGAATGAAACACAAGAATAAAACATACTGGGGTGTGCTGTTATAGGAAACTAATCAATGATATGGTAGTGTAATGTGTTACCACAGCAAAGATGATTATTATTTTCTAAAAACAACATGTCCTGAAGTGCTTTATTCGTCTTATGCCATAGCAGGTTGGCCAGCACTTTCATTTTTCTTGTTACCTAATGGCACATTGTACTACAACATGTTAGAATGAGCACATTACTATAATCTTGTCATTTGCCTTGCAGCTAAACATAAATTAATTAACTTCTGATCAGAATCGAGAATTTGACAGTGCTGGGGTATAGGATTAAATATGTTTTAAAGTACGATATTGCAGCTGGTGTGGTATTCTGGAAAAACAATTATTTTTACAGTACTAGCAGATTATACCACTTCAAATGACCTTACTGTGCAGATACCGTAACATTGCTGTGACCGTATTGTAATAACACAGTAGAACATCCTGTGTTATTAGCGTTATTCCAGTAAAGCCACCAAAAGCAGCATCCCATGCCTCTTTCAAATTTATTTAAGATGTCCATTTAGGAATGAAAGTTTGAAAGGAATTATAAATATAAAACTAAAACAGTGTTTTTAGAGTAATATACTGCTAACAATATGGAGTTCTATAAAAAAAAAAAACGTTTTTCTAACTATTTAAAAATACAGTACAATGTTATTTAACAAAATGACAGTTTATGATTAAAATGACAAAATTACAGTTTAAAATTACAGTATCTACCTGGCACCTCTTTTATTAATAAGTTAAATTATTTATTTATTTATTTTGCCGTGCAATAATGACTAAAAACAAATATGTTCTCATTTGTATAATTAACCCTTTCATGCATGAATTATGAAATCCTGACCAATTTTTTTTCTCTGTTTTTACTCTTCTTTTTATTTTTAGGCATAAAAATAATATTTAACCTTAATTTTACTTTTAGATACATTTTTCACACATTCCAGTGGACTGCATGTGTTCAAACGAAGAATTAATGTCCACTCTAGTGGCTGTTATGCAGTTGAAATCCTTGCAATAGCCAGAAAATGGCTTTTGAACAGCTGTCCATTGTAGTGACCACTATGCGTGAAAGGGTTAAGTAGCAGGAATCAGGGATGGGGATTTACACAGCATTATTCAATATAACAGTACATGCACTTAAGGAGTGCTCGTCCTATACCCTCTTCGGTTCCTCAGCTTCTCCCGCTAGTAGATCCTTTAAAGTAGAGTTTTTCTTAATCAGAGCGTATTCTGTGAGAGTCCCTTTAAATAGTTAAGATCACCCAAACTAAATATATAAGAAATAAAAGTGTACTTCTTTATACACTAGGTCAGGTTCCCAGCACTGGTGGTGGAATACCCCTGCCCTACACATTTTAGTGTCTTCCAAATACACCTGATCCAATTAATCAGCTACTTAACAGCCCTCCCTGAGTTGAAGAGGGTGTGTTAGAGCAGGAAAACACTCAAATGTGTAGGACAGGGGGTATTCCATGTTTGGGAACATGTGCAGTAGGTTAATTCCCTTAGCTGCAAAAGCGTACTGCATAAACAAATACCAAAATCACATTTAGTCTCATTAAATGAAAGCAAACTATCGTCAGCATAGACATTCATGTGATTTCCCCTTTTTTGCTCATGACTTCCATGCTAATTCATATACTGTTATCTATAAAAGAAAAAATACACATCTAAACATTTTCTAAACTACTTTTCTGAACAGTAGTTTATGATATTTGATGATCTTAGAAGTCAGTTTTCTGTTGCTTATGTATCTCCTGTGCTGATCAACTACTATTGAGGTGTATTTGATTTTTACCCCCCCAACCCCCCCCCCCCCCCAACCCCCCATAATTCATACAGCTTGAATATTAGTTGGTTAGCCAGTGACTGAGTAGAAAGAACAAACAAAAAAAACATGTGATATTCAGGTTTTGTTTAATTTTTTAAATACTCTTTTTAGTTTGCAGTATGGAGAAAAGGTTTTAAATTTACTTGAAATCTTTTTTGTGAAATCTGTTTTATCTTCTCATATATTCCAACTCTTTTATTAACTTCATGCATATTTAGTGTCCTGTAACATATGAATTTATTTTTCATTCATTCTTTGTCCAATCTTAAGCCTTTGTTTAGGGGATGCCACTTGTAAATATATTTATAATTCCAACTCATTTTGTAAAAAAAAACAAAAAAACAACAACAGCCAAACAGTTAGAAGCAACCATATAAAGATTATTGGGCCATGATAATATTGTGCAGCATGATTCACATCAAAACAATTGCCTCTCCAACAGATGTGTATGTGTAGTTCTCTTCCTCTCATCCTCTCATGTCCCTGCTCATACTTCTTGGTCTTCTTGCTATCCCTGGCTTAATTTTCATGTTGGGATCACAAATATAATGGCTGATTCTTCAACACTCTTTTAGCGCTTTTCCATATTCACTCGTGCGAAAGATTAATTTCTCTGCCTCTACTTGATTTTTTTTCCCCTGTCATCTCTCCATAAAGAGGGTAAATGTCAGGCATGCCCGACTCCTTCTACTGACACATCCATTCCAGTAGATGATTACCATAAGGGAATTGACACTTTACTGGGCACAAGGGAATTTAATTTACTCTGACATCTTGCTGCATAATGTATTCCCAAAGAACGTGAAGCTCCAGATTGAGATTTTAAATAAATTTCACTATTAATGTGATTACCAATCTTGAACACTTCAAACTTATGCATCTAAATCAATTATGGATTACAAGTTGTTTAAGCATCTAAAATATGGGCTGCTTAAAGATCCATGAAATAACAATGGACTGCTCACTTCTATCAGTCTATACATAATTGGTACTCATTTAATTGAACTAATGAGTTTTAACCACTACATCAATCTGTGGTGAATCTGATGAGATGTTATGGTTAACATATATGACTGTGTTTCTATGCAGTTCATATAATGTAATTCATACATTTTCAGAAGCAAACACATTTTTTAAATCCATGTTGTTGTTTTTTTTTTTTTTACAATATAGTATATAGTGACTTTGTGACTAAAAGACCAACTATAATGTTTGTACAACAGTGAGCCATGGTTTAATAATAATAATAATAATAATAATAATAATAATAATAATAATAATAATAATAAAAAGATGAAGAAATAAGTATACGTATAACTTAACCATCCAATCCATTATTTGTTTGAACACTAGACATTAGCCACTGATGGTATTATATTACAAATCTCTTCATATTGGTTAATTTTTGTTGTATTTATGCTGTTTGAAAACATTTATTGTCCAGAAAATTTTTTGATGTGGCTCCTTAAATATTCAAAGAGATTTTGTGTAATTTTGGCATCATAGATTCTAGTCTGGAGGTTTTGACTGATTAGTTTCACTATAACATAGAAATGATATATTTTGGGTCAGAATTTTTCTTACACATAAAAAAGGGGTGAATAGACTAGTCACTCTTGTGTATCTGTTGCTCTATTAAGTGTTCATGCAGAATACTTTAAGGACATGTCCTGATATCCTCTCATGCTCCTGACCTTTCAGACGCAGTCATTTATGCTGAGTCAGTGGGATTTGTTGATATCTCTCTGGTTTGGAAGCACCCTTTCAGCTCTGGTAGTGTTGATTGGAGTCGGAGTACAGTTTGCTGAGTCATGCCCCCTGTTTGAATTCCCTCTGTCTGCCCTCTGGCCTATGGAGTGGACATACACCACACTTCCATACTGTAGAGTTACAGGCCAAGATGAAACCATGATATCCACTGGCATTGACAGTGCTCATAAGACTTCTTAACATATTCAGTAATCATCCAGTGAACCTACCCAGCATATACCATACCAGGTAATCCTGCAGCAGGAGGCCAATATCATCCATGTTTCCTCACTCACATAGACCAACTGCCTGTGAAAGTCCTCCTGGCTGACTGGAGATAAGAGCAGCGTTCTACTACACATGACTCAGCAGCTCAAACAGCAACCTGGGAGGGTCAAACATTAGGATCATTGGGAGAGAAAAGTTCTCCAACTTTCTTATTGCCTTCCATAGCCACGAAGCAGTGTACTGGAAACATCATTTACAATAATAATGACAAAACATGGGAATGAAATGAGTCTATTTATTTTACACCAACTTGCTCCCATTCTCATTATTTATTCACAAGTTCTATAAATATTAATGCAAAAATGATATCTTGTGGAATAATTGGCAGCAGTATCATCGGTGAATCCATTTTGACTCAAATTATTAGTTTTGTAATAGAAATAAAGAAGTGTCCGTGGATGTTGATCATGAGATCACGGAACAGAATCGGTGTGTTTAATATGACTGGAAACTAAAATGGCTACATTAAACCGTATTATTATAAATATTGTTTTGCTTAATGTGAGGGTTTTTTTTATTATTTTTTTTAGATTGTATATAAAATTTGGAGCAATTAATCATATCTGTAGTGTGTACTGTGTAGACATTAAGAAAAGGAGTGTGTAAAAGCGGTTGTGGTTAGATGCAGTCTATAGAATAATAGAGAATCAATTGTCACATGACCTCATTTCTGGCTGCAGGGTACTCATTACACTACAGCGTATTAAGGAAATTGATTTTAAATACCTTGTGTATATATATATATATATATATATATATATATATATATATATATATATATATATATATATATATATATATATATATATATAATAGTGTGGGAATTTACCGAGCTGGTTTTGTTGGAGCATTGCACAAGTTCCAGTGAAGCCCCTACAGATGACAGATGACACACCTCTATTGAACTGAGACAGACAGACAAAACCAGAACCCCAGCACATATGAAGTCATCGTATTGAAGTGAGTGTGAAAAATAGGTTGAGGAACAAACATTGCTTGTTAACACATTATGTCTTACGTACAGTATAAGTAAAATATAGTAACGATACCTGCTGATGGAGATGTCCAGTGAAGACTATGGAGTTCACATTGAAGAGAGGCTTGTGATTAATATTAGGTTAAGTGACAGTTCAGCCATAAAACGTTATGCTCCAAAAACCTTCTGGGAAATTATGTAATATATTATATATAGTCTATATTCTCATTGTTAGTAAAAGCAGGTAACAAGAAGAGACCCTCAGTGCAGTCTCTCTCTAGAGAAACTAAATGAATAACCCATGAAGGGTCCACTCTGCTCATCCCATCTCATGCACGGCTGCCAGCGCTATTCTACTGGTCGTCCTGTTTGACTGGCACGACGCAAAACGAGGTGCCAAGGGCTTGCGGGAGCCGCACGGCCTGTGGAAAATAAAAGCTTGCGGGAGGTTTCGGCTGATTGCAGACGCGTGAGGCATGCTGGGCTGGAAGGAGGAAGTGCAGTGGGGAGGAGGGGAGGGACCGCGCATCCCCAGCGCCGCCGCGCCGCCTCGGACTGCGCCACATGGAGCGGTGCGCGCCTGGAACAGCTTCATACTGCACCCGAGCCGAGGACTAACAGGTATGGACATCAACTCCACCGCGCTTTCAAACACCCGCACACACTCTCACACACTCAGGTGCGCCAGTTTAGGGTCAAAGTCGAAATAAAGTTGTGCTAGGAGACTGAGAAAGAGCGGGCATAGTGGAAAACTTTAGTCCTAAAGTAGACAGCAGGTGCGCTTCACTTCTCCCAGACGCTTACAGCGTGGAGTAGTGAAAACAAGTTTCAGTGTTCTCCATTAGTTTACAATTATTTACCTTGCTTATAAAATAATCATCAGTGGACAGATTTGGATTACGTTGGGATATGATTTTTTTTTTTTTTGGATATGAATAGGCGACATTTTCCTTCTGGTTTTCCAGAGAGGAATCGTGTCCCTAGATCCAACCGATTGATTGGATTCAAAACTTGTTTCTGTTGCTCGTATTACATAACAGTCATTACACACAAAGTCGAAAACATATATTTTCGTTATACTTGTTCATTTTTTAAATATTTTTTGCTGAGAGAAATGCTACCCTTTACTTTCGGAAGCGCCTCATACTGAGGCACCTGTTGCTCTTTCCGCTCTTTACACCCTTCATGAACAGAGACACTTTTCCCTCTCTCTCTCTCTCTCTCTCTCTCTCTCAATTCTTTTTTTTTTCTATTGCATTTCGTTTCACCGATCAACTAATTAATATATGAATGAAATTTTACGTCTAGTATATTTGCACATCCTCGAACATAAAAAAAAAATAGCCTACTAATTATTATCTTAATTGTTATCCTGGAATAACATTTGTTCCAACTGAGCAACATATTGATCCCTAAAATATAACCAGTGAGAATTCATGTGTGGCTAGATTAGGTAAAGAAGGTAAAAAAAAAAAAAAAAAAAACTAAAAAAAAAACCAACAGGCAAAGTATGAATGATTTGCATGTTTTCCCCTCGTGGGACAGCCATCACGATGCCTAATTTTGGTCTCGTTATCCTTTCTATGAGAACTTAACGTTCTCTGTCTAACTAACTTCATGTCCGTGTAGATACAGTCCCAAGAAACGAAAAATTAAAAACAAAAGTACGCACACGGTAATCGGGACTAATACTTCTTAATATCTTATGTTCAGAGCTTTTGATTCATTTCATATTTAAAATGGGTGTATTTTAGATAGGAATAAAAAAAATACTCTACTCATGTTTTTTTTTAGGGGGGGGGTTTACAACAAAACCTAACCCGTTTGCTTCAGTTTTCAAGTTAAGAAACTATTCATCACTTTTTGGATTATGCCGATTGCTGTATTTCATATTTGAATCAGGAGTTTCCCTGTTAAAGCACTGAAAAACAACCCAACCTTATACGAACTTTAGGCTATATAAACTAACATGGGTAATGGTATATTTTTGTATAAAATGTCACAAAGATTAAAATGACAAATAAAAAAGTGTAATTAAACTAGAGAGAGAGAGAGAGAGAGAGAGAGAGAGAGAGAAGGCCAGTGTAGTGAAGTGGAGCAGATGTAAATGAGCCTGTGCTGGAGTTTTATTTGAGTGAAAGCTGTGAGCTGCAGATTATCATCATCAACATCATCATCTCACACTGATAGAGATCAGCACGTCCAGCACTGTGCTGAAATCCCCACCGATGCAAGACCAGTCAGTCAGAGAATTAGTTATTCCAATCCTTCCTGAGTTACTAACTTGGCTGGTCCTGGCTAATTAGAAAGGGTTAGTAATTTATTTTTTTTATTAATTTATTTATTTTAGCTCAGAATCCCACCAATTCCCATTATTTCTCTGAAGCTTGTCAGGGTTTTTTTTTTTTATTTTATTTTATTTATTTATTTATTTATTTATTTATTTATTTTAGAAATGCACGCAATTTCTGTAAGGGGTGGACATACATCAGCAGTTAGATACATACTTCGGATTTAAAAATGTCACACAATCACATTTACTCAATTTAGGGCTTACATTTCGAATGGTAACGACAAAGTCAATATTTATTATCAGAAACTTAAAAACTGGAATTCTAACTTTAAAAAACCCCACACATTTGTTTGTCATTAACAGGGACTATACATATATTACTAAATACTATTAAATTATAGTACCTGGACATTTTTACTTACAATACAAAATACATGCCCTCTTTTTTGATAGAATTAAAAATGAAATGGTTTCATATACACACCTCATCTGGATCTGGATCACCTGCATAAAAGTACAGTGAGACAGCAGCTAATTTTGTGATGTCTGTAAACACATTCGGGAGTTTCAGGAATATCCCTGATATATTATTCAGCAGATGTTTTTAGAAAACATGGAATTTACCAGACTTTTTTCAGTACAGTAAATGTAATATCCTTTTAGTTTCAGCCAAAGCAAAAATTCCATAATTCCACCCTTACGTAAACTTTATTGATATAAGGATTCCTCAGATCCAGATTATTTTGATATATTTTAATCCTGAGCCGAATTAACCAGTGGAGCAGTAAAGTCGTTCTCACCTCTGAATTCCTCTGACCTGAGCCATGTCATTTTGTCTGTTTAACGGTTTTGCACCTCACAGTCTCCACCCTGCTCTGCTTGAGCTTCTTTGTTGCGCTGCTTTGCTCTTCCTTCCAAACATACACTCTCTCTCTGTCTCTACAAACAGCGCTTAAAGTCTTCTTACTGTCAACATGTTAAGTACATCTCTTGACTCTCAGCAAAGTTAGCTGTCGATTGTGTTATAGTAGCAATGTCATCTTATCTACACACACTTATACATGCAGAGGACAGCCTTAATGGTTAGGCAGTAATATAAAAGGGTTATATTCCAGTACCATAACTGTCTCTTCAGATAAAGGTCAGTGTATAATGTCTTCAGAGGCAACTTGCACACTAAGTCATTCCATGAACTTCCTATTCTCTGAAATAGTGTCTTCACTAGGTTATGACTGGAGTTTCCTCCCCTCTATTATATGAAATGTACCAGGAATTAAAACATAGTTGTTTATACAGTTGCTCCAGTTCCAGTAATTTATAAATTGAAGTACATGAATCATGAGTGATCTGTAACCGTTGATCAAATATCAATACTTTAACACCTACAGTACAAAAGTGTGTGTAGTCAGATCTAAATTATTTGGGCAGGTTTCCCAGAAGCATGGTAACACTATCATCATTGGTAGACAGAGATTTGCTCTGTAATTTGAAAACCTTTAGAACTTTTAGAAAAACTCACATTTACAGGCTCACTCATCTTTTTACTTAAGCGTGTTTTTTATAGGCTGCTCATGTGGAATTTTAACATTTAAATTGTGCTGTGTATTCCTGAATTTACGTTTTTAAACCATGGTCTCATTAAATGAATGACAAAACATTGTACTTTAGTACATACACTGTTCTGAAATAGAAAAATGAAACCATGAAAATACAATCAATCATTTCCTACATTTTGTACGCCCATAAGTGTAGACGAATTGACACGCAGTTTCCAGACCTACACCAGTACTGAAGAATATGCCGTCATGAGAAATATTAATGTCTCCACCCCCTCCTTTATCCAGAGCATCACTATTTCCCTTAACACCAGCTACTCAGAAGAGGGGGCATAATGGGAATACTGACTAAATACACGCAAACACACCCGCACACAATCACACACATGTGCGCAGTCAGAAAAGTTGTTCTGCCAAGAAGCCGCAGTGTGCTTGAAGATCATCTCATAAACAGGAACTGACCTAGTCTAACTTTTAACTTTCACTCCCAGTACACATGCACACCTCTTTCTCTACAAATACACCTTGGTCTAATTAGGGTCTGTGTGCTGCTGTGGAGTCGTCTACAGAAAGACTGAGGCATTGCGACATACGGATCACAAACTTGCTTCCCGCTATTTGTTCCAAATGTGTGGAGCCATCTGTCAGTGAAAACAGGAAGGCCTAGGTTCCCCTTCTCCCAGGGGCGGGCTTCAGCTTGCTTGGCTATTTTCGGGAGCTTCACTTCTCCCTGCGTGGCTGCAAGGGCCGGGTGCGGACCTCCAACGGGAGCATCTTGAAGTGGCAGCGAGGAGGCCGAGGCTGTTGTGCCCATCTGCTGCAGGCCTGAGGGGACCCTGCATTATTAATGGGGCCACGAGCACTGGTGACTCCTTCGATATGCAGGCCTGGCTCGAGGAAGCACTGCTCCTTCGGCCTACTGCATTCTCAAGCACTCCTTTCTTTTCCTTTTGTCTTTTTCTTGCGCTTCATTTCTCTTACTCATGTTTTTTAGGTTGACATTTTCACTTTTTCTGCTTCTCTGATCCCCCCTCTATCATACTTCCTCTCTTTCTTGCTCTCTCTCTCTTTCATTTACTCCCCCTGTCTTTCTTCCTCTTTGTCACCTCTCTCTCTTTCTCACTCCATTTCTGTGTCCACTTCACCTTTTGTTTAGGCAATGTCTACGGCTAGCCCGTGTGAGCGTGTATGAGTGAGAGAGAGAAAGAGAGATGGGCTGCCGGGTTTACCCATGCATGCTCAGTAAATTAGAGTGAACACGAGCGCCAATCAGCTTGCTATGCCAAACACCCGCATCCCCCGTGACCCAGGGCCATCTAATTTTCTGCTTAATTTTGCGGCAGTCAGTTTGCATTTTTGGATGATTATGTGCTCGGAAATTAACAATAAATAACAAATGTGGTCTGAAAGGCTGCTCTTGAGTTCCCAACACCCCACCCCTGAAGCCCACCATCCAGTTGCTCAGTCTACGCAGGCTGTCAGCCAGGGTAATGAAAATGTCTGTAGTTCTTTTGTAATGTAATGTGCAGGACAGTGGTGTCTGATACTGGAATAGGAGTGTTATTGTAGGGGGTGATGGAGACGCACAAAGAAAGGGCATTCCCCCTTTAATCACTAACCGCCCCCTCTTAGAGTGGTACATTTGCAACAGTAGGTGTTGATGAAACTGAAACACTTTTCTGTGACTCTGTCTCTCTGCTTGTCTTATTCTGTCTGTCTCGCCCCCCCTCTCTTTCACTTGCTCCTGTTAGAGTACCTGCACAGGATGGAGACCGAAGAGGCACAGGAAATGTCCCAAATAGCAGGTATAGCACCATTTCATGCAATACCAGAATGTGGTAGGCCTCACCAAAGCCAGATCCTGCTACACAGTGAACTTCTTAAAACAGCTCAGTCATATCCAGAAGGCCGATTAAACGTTTTGTGTTAAAGACAAATGTTGTGGCAAGCACTTTCCTAGGTAAACAGGGAAATAAACAAAAAAAAAGGAACAAGTACAGCACATATAAAACAATAGCTTTTAGCTAGTAGCTATATATGTATATATATATATATATATATATATATATATATATATATATATATATATATATATATATATATATATATATATATATATATGTATGTGTGTGTGTGTGTGTATATATATATATATATATAAAGTGTGTGTACTGTGAGCATGAAGAGTTATTTTGTGTTTTATATTTAGGGAGGGACAGCCCCACTACTAACGAGGGGGCAGAAGAGCAAGAGGAGGCCATGCCTGTCCCAGAGGACCTGTCTACCAGCACAGGTCTCCAGCAGAACAATCGCACTGACAAACCAACAGGTGGGTGAGACCAATGTGAAAAGCCCCTTAAATCACCTTTACTTAAGAGTTTTACACCAACAGTAGAATCTATGCAATAACCAGTATCTGATGCAGACCATAAAGTACTTCAATTATGATATGGGAGAAAGTAAAACCAATTTAGATAAGTACTAGGTTTAAGGATAATCCAAAGATTTTGCTCCAAAGATGCTCACATACAAGACGTTGTCTGGAACAGACCTCAACACTCTCCTTGAGGCTTATGTTCCCTCACGCAATCTGCGATCGGTTAACTCAGTGTGGCTCAAGGTCCCTTTCCAGAACCTTCAAACTAAACGTCCCTCAGTGGTGAAATGAACTTCCAACCTCAATCCGGACAGCAGAATCTGTCACTATCTTCAAAAACAGCTAAAGACCCACCTCTTCCATTAGCAGTTAACTAACCCCTAAAAATGCTAACCACACATTATTTAAAAAAAAAAAAAAAAAAAAAAAAAACACTCTGCCTCTTACACCTCTACTCTGCACACTTTGCTTCTCTAGATCTCAATTATAAATCTTGTATGGTAGCACTACTTGTATTGTTCTCCGCTTGATATATCATTTTGCTTGTATTTCCTACTTTGTACGTCGCTTTGGATAAAAGCGTCTGCTAATTGAATAAATGTAAATGTGTTCCATGAAGTTGTAAATGAGCCATCAGATGAAAAATCAAATCATGTATTCCACTGTGTAAAAACGCATGATTGCTCACTAAAATTGCTGAAGAATAGGAAAATACGTTGTGAGAATTTTAGGGTAAACTTTCATAGGAAGACAAATTTTGAAATGTAATGCTGCATATGGCTAACTTTTTTTTTTTTGGACAAAAAACGTTAATTCTAGTGCTTCGTTAAAGTGTGGCTTGAGGTCAAATTGTAATGGCTAATTTTCACACATGTTCTGAACCTATGAAAAAAAGCAGTAGTGGAATTACTATTATCATGTTATCACATGTGGTTTATTTAGCCCCTGATTTGAGTCCCCCTTTTCTGCACATCGATGATTATGATTAGAATATTTATGTTCCTTTTTCTCCATATTCAGAAACAGAAAGGAGAAGGCAGGCAATAAGAAACTGTTAAACACACACACACACACACACACACACACACACACACACACACACACACACACACACACACACACACACAACTCAAAGCATTTTTGTCTTTGTATCAAAGACTCCCTTGTTTTATTCTTAAAATTCTACAGTAAGTACATTTGTCTTATGTACTTATTAAGCACTACAGTTGAATTTCTACACAGCTTAAATTATAGACTAGAAATTATAGACTAGATTATTACCTATTTCTCATCTTGCTACATGTTATTTAAAAAAAAAAAATTCCAAAATTAGTTGTTAAAAATATTATAAAAATAAGATATTGCTATATCTTCAACACCTGGCTAGATGTCCATTAGCTTCACTAGTTTTTGTGTTCTGGATGAAGACAGTCAGCAGTCTCAGAGCGGTGTATTACACGAAATGAAAAAGATACTCTGTTGGGTGAAACAGAGATTTCTCCGTTAGACATGTTATCTTAGTACGAGAGTGCCAGAACAGCGCATGAGTATGAAGTAGGTTAAGTAGAAGCAAAGTCTGTGATGTGGATGGGAATGGACCTGGCTAAGCTGAGGTTAGCAGATGGCCTGTTTAAAATCTTGATGTATTTTAGTTTAGGAATTTTCCCCTCCAGTAGTTCCAGATTAGCTTGCCCCAAACACTTTGAAGATGTAGTAATTTAAAAAAGAGAGAGAGTGAAAAAAAAAGTAAGATGTCAGAGGAAACTGAAATAGGATGTGCAAGAGTTTCCTAAGAAGAACTTGCTAGAACACAGTTTCAACACTCATATGAGGAGATAAAATGTTCAGGAGCAACACCAGACAGGCACCGCTACATGTACACACACACATACATACAAAAACCCAGGACTGCACCTGCACAGTTTGCCATGCTTTCACTTCAACTGCCAAGCTACACCTACACAAACACACACACACACACACACACGATTGTCTTACTATCCTTGTGCAGACCTTCCATTAACATAATTATTATTAAGCATAGTGCACAAAGTTTCCATTAAAACAAAAGTCCTTCATCAACTGTGCAGGCAAAATGCTCAGGGGTGTAGGATGTGAAATCAGTAAATATGTATATATGCTCTGGTGATAGATTTAGTGTTGTGCTTAATGGAAATGCATCAGTTATAATCATCCGCATTAAATAGCGGTTACAAAGTACCGAAGCTTGTATCAGGAACAGAATGATAGAAAGGCTGTAACAAAAGTGCATTGTGGACAGCGGTGTTTACATGTCATTCCCTCTGACAGCACCACACAGATAGCTATTGATTAGTCATTTCACTTCTCGTTGAGACACTGTCAGCATGATTTTACCTTAACATAACGTTCTTCATGCACTGCAACCCTCAATAGGAGAAAGGGACAGCAAATCAAATAAAATGAACTGGAATAAATATTGTTCATTTAACCTTCAGGAATGTTTTGTACAAAAGCGACATTTGAACAAAAAAATCATTTATTGACATGAAGGAAATCTCAAGATTAAAGATATAAAAAAAAAAACCACACACAGATATTTTTTTAAACCTTATGGAATGCTGAACTTTATCTCCAGCAGTCTGACAAGTTACAGGTTTGCAAGATAAAATGTTTTAGTTCAGAGATTTGTATTTTGCAGGATAATGGGTTTTAAACAGGCTATTTGATACAGGCTGTAGATAATCTAAAATTTTGCCTGTGTGTGTGCGTGTGTGTGCGCGTGTGTGTGTCTGTGTGTGTGTGTCTGTGTGTGTGTGTGTGTGTGTGTGTGTGTGTGCATGTGTTCGTGCGTGTGTGTGTGTGTGTGTGTGTGTGTGTGTGCACTGTCCTTGAAGATGTAATCAGCCAGTGTGTGAGAGGATGTGACTATTATATCTTTGCAGTGCATCACTGCTTCTCAGATTAATGCAGAAACTTGGTAATGGAGCAGTAGCTATCTGTGCTCATCATTTACTACTGGGTTGCAATGTGCTATTCAATCAGGAGTGTGTAAGTGAGACAGGAAGGAGAAGAGTATCAGAATCACGCACACTGTGATGGCTCACGCTGTCAGTTTTAGCTATGCTCCCAGTGGCGCCATGCAAAAAAAAAAAAAAGCGCTCTCTGTAAATGCATACTTTAAGGATCACATAATGTCAGATAATTCATTTTAGGCCTTCATACTCAAAAATCGTATAATCGGTAATCTAAACATTGAAGGCTGCTCTTAACTGGGTGCTTGTTTCTAAATAACGATTACAAACTGATCTCAGTGTGTAATGTTTACAGTTTACAGCACCGAGTTTAAGTTTTGTATGCACAAATTATTGGTCGGTCGCTTATGTGTCTGCCATTTTACAGTCAAACGTTTTGAAGTTCCTAAAAATGCAAAAGAAGCAGTGCCTTTTTTCTCCTTATCAAAGGTCGCATATGTGCAAGCGCACATGCACATATTCACACTGAGCAAAGCCGTGGTTAAGTGTGTGGCTCCAAGGCAACAAGTACAAAGCTATTTTCAGTCTGAGACAACAGAAGCTGCGCCTTGAAATGAACATAGTTGACACCCGGTTTTACACATGCAGGACTATTGCAGTTTGGTGGCACACTGCAAGTAGAATGTATTTTGCTGCAGATATATCATGCTTCAGGGTGATTGTAAATCTGCTCTGTGCTGTTTAATAGAGTTCAGGTTAATGTGACAGGAAGTGACAGGAGTCATGTAGTAAGCAGGATGAAATCTCTAATGTCTCCTCTCTTCTTCTCTGTACAAGTGTAATGCTCTTTGTTTGCTCTTGCCTGTGGGTTTTGACACTTGCTTCCCAAAAAGGGTAAATTAGGATGTGTGACAAACATTATATAAAGTAAAAGCTCCTGTTCCCATCTCCAGTTTAGTCACAACTTCCCCAAATCCATGAGAGATTTCAGCACGCCAGCAAAGCTAGTTCCTTCTGCCAAGCTTAGGTCACATAACTCTGGACAAAACATTGAACGATACAAGCAGAGGGACTGTGAGAAGCTGTAGCTGTATTCCTATTTTCATTTAGGATTTTTATGCCATGCAGAACTTGGAAAACTTTGATCTGAACAGTGGTTTTATTGTGTGACTTCAGTAGATTTAAGTCGCTGAAGATTTGCGGGAATTTTAGTATATTAATGCTACAGAGCAACCTGTTCTCAGGATCAGACCAGACAGGATGTAAGCATTGATCAGCAGTAGTATCTTGTAGGTTCATGGAGAGAAGCACTTTTGCTATCAGTATAGTGAGCTCACACATTTTCATCTTTGAGCTGACACTTACTCAACTTCCTCTTAAAATGAGCTATTCTGTCTGGGTGCCTCTCCCAGAGTGGTTTGTGGCCTTTTGTAGTGAATATGGCTGTCTTTCTTTCTTTACATGTTACTTCTCATGACATTTTTGATTAATATAACATTTCAGTTCAAATAAAGGAATAGTTAGTTGGACAGAATAGAGCCGAAAGGAACTGAAGTACACTTTCTGTATGAATCATGTGACATATTTGCTGATCCATGTAGTGCGCGTGAAAAAAAAATACCTTTTGTGTTCCACAAAAACACTGTTTCAGTTGCACAGCTTCACAATTCCCTGTCTGTGCTTCCCTTTCTGTCACTTCTCCATAATTCTTGGCCTTGTTTTTTTTTTTTCGGTTGGGCTGGCTCTGTTACTGAAGCTTCCCCTTTTCTCCTAGATTCCTATATTTCATTATTTCCACTTCTTCCTCTTCAGTGTGTACAAATGGAGGTAAATGCATGAGGAAATCAAACATGGCACCATGACATGTTAACCACACGACCCAGATGCAGTGAGAACCGTTTTAAGCAAAGGGCAGGAGTGTGAAAGCTACAGCATATAATCACTCACAAAAAAAAAACAACAAAAAAAAACAACAAAAAAAAAAACACATTAGTCCCCAAACTGTGTAGCATTAAAATCATCTTTTGTCTTGGGAGTTTAAAAATCTTCAGACTGTAGTCTGTTGTTTTCAGGTTAGAGCTACATTAGCTGTTGTTTTTATTCTCAAATTCAAACCCTTTCATGCGTTAGAAATTTAGATTGTTTTATTAATCACCCTAACTCCCTCATCTCTATAGTCGCACTTGCATTAGTCTGCGCGTGTATGTATTTACCACGGTTTGTTGGTCTGGTTTACACCGCTGCACTCCTCAGTTTCACAGTGCTTCCTGTGTCTCTGTTTCCTGTTTATCAGTCATTTGTTTCAGAGAATTGTGATACTGAGAGAGATGGCGTATGGAGTTTGTATTTCCCAATTCCCGAGTGAGCAAACTCATATAGGAGTTTACTGTTTGACTGCTCAAAACAGAATTGTGTTTGTGTAGTGTGAAGAGAAACCCAAAACACTAGTATTAGAAATTGGCAAGTTTATAGTTTTTCTTTGCAGCTTCTGTTCGAGAAAGTTATCCTTTAACATTTAAGGGAAAACGCAATTCACACTCTTTCTATTTTAGTAACCAAAAAAAAAAAAAGAAAAAAAGAAACATATGCCTGGATTGTCCTCAAGTATAATGTCTTTCCCTAAAGTTACATAACATTATAATATAGTAAGAACATCAGTAAAGCCTGTACACTGGATATAAACATGAGACCCCTGCCCCAGGACATAAACAGTTGTCATCTATACTAGAAGAAAGATGAAAATGTTAGCTTAGGTGATAGTCAGGGTGAGCATTCAGCCTGATGCTTCACTAAACAGGCCCACTGCCCTCTTTTTCCAGCCTGCAATATAAAAGTTGAGGCTCGGAGTGATGAGGAGAACGGGCTGGCTGCTGAGATGAATGGCGAGGAAGAGGAGTGTGTGGCCGAGGACTTGCGCATGCTCGATGGCTCAGGGGCCAAAGTGAACGGCTCCCACGCAGGCCCAGACAGCAAGCCAGCGCCCTCCTACCCTATGGCCGGGGGCATCCGCCTCCCCAATGGGAAGCTCAAGTGCGATATCTGTGGAATAGTTTGCATTGGGCCCAATGTGCTGATGGTGCACAAGCGAAGCCACACTGGTAAGCACAACTGCCATCTACTCTTCCCTCCCCTTAGTGTCACTCACACCCATAGCATAGAAGAGCTGACAGTGTGCAGGGCTTGATAGGATGCACACAACACGCAAGACACACTCTGCAGATGCAGAGCAGATTAGTAGAGCCCGATGAGGCAGAGTGCATTATAGTAGTATAATGGTCACATTTAATGAGGAGCTACAGTGCATTTTTAAAAATGTCAATGCAAGTCCTAAATTTGTGCTTGACATTAAAATGACAAATAAAAGGAAGCCAAACTCATTAAAAGCTACCAGTCTGTGGATTACATTCCACTATTTATACAGTCAAAAGCATTAACCTTACAATATGTGGAGGGCTCAAATGTTACCTTAGCTAGTTTTGTTTTGAGTGTTTTGTCTTTCTCAGTAAATCTATTCAAGCACAAATTCAAAAGGGAATGAAGTAAATATCTGTGTATCTAAATTACAGTTGAGGGCAACATCAACAATTAGGTTGAAAGAAACTCTGTTAAATTAAAATTATCAAAGTACTTAGTTATTTTTGATCGCATTCAAGATTGGTATTCAGTTGTAATGAGCTCAAACCAGTGGTGGAGAACATTTATCAAAAAGGCACTTAACTTCAGCGCTTGAGAAGCTAATGAAACCCAAAATGGAAGAAAGGAACTGAGGACTAATGCAAATGCAAACAGAACCTACAATAAAAGATATAATGAAGTGCTTCCTATTTAAATATAAATATTCGCTGGTGAGACTGTTCTCCTAAAATGCCTTTTTAATGAGTTTCTTTTTTTTCTTCCAGTAGTTTTACTGCTTCACTGGTGACTCTTATTTTATAGGGGGCCTTTGAAGAGAGACTTGCATTAAAACGGTTCTCCGAGAATGCCACAACACTCGCGCGCCCTGGATATTGGTTTATTCCAGAGGCGCTGATCAGGAAGAGTGGCTCTCAAACACAAAGCGCTTCCCTCGCTTTATTTAAATGAGCTCTGCCATTTGCATTGTGATGGGCCGCCCTTATTTGAGAGTAGAAGAAGAGGGGGGGAAATGAGATTTTGAGATCAAATTGACCCAGGCAGCGGTGCATTACGAAGCTGGCAGGCCGAGTCGGAAAGGTTCGTGTTCGATCTGAGGGGCAGGCGGCGCGCGCACCACGGTGCACAGTGGGTGGGGCTTCCGGCTCTGATGGGCCTCTTATGCTCTGTGGCAGCGTGTAGAGCTGTGACCTGAATGCACAGTGCAAAGAGGGTCATTGAGAGAGAGATAGACAGAATGAGACAGACAGAGAGAGGCCTCAGAGCTGCAGAGACAGGCCCAGAGTAATCACTGTACGCTTATCATTTACATGCTCGGGGTTTGCCTGCATGCAGCTTGTCCATGTAGTGCAAATGACTAACATAGCTACATGGTATATCTCATACTGGACTGAATTATAGATGGCATCAGGGTTCACAGCTATCACAAGACATAACTGAGTTCTACAATTTACACCTCTTACAATAATACTAATGTAAATAATATTAATGTTAACTTTAGGCAGCTCTTATATTAATGTATTAATATAATAATAATAATAATAATAATAATAATAATAATAATACAGTGAGTCAAATGAAAACCTTAAAAGTGCGACATGAATTAGAATTGAATAACATTTTTCTAAAGGAATCTGGACACTCTGTAAGCACTGGAATGATTTTGTGACATATTTGCAATAACAAAGTAAAATTAACAATATGGGTTTCATTTGACTCACCCTCGTAATAATAATAATAATAATAATAATAATAATAATAATAATAATAATAATAATAATAGTAATTAAAAAACATTTATACATTTGTACCATAATAACTTGGATGTAAAAACCTGCTTCAAAAATGCCTCAGTTAAATATCCCTATAATTACAGCTACTTTTGTTTCTATTATAATTTAATAAAATTATGCTTTTAAGACAAATCTTTTAATATCTTTTTCTGCCGTATCAAACTGTTTGAGAATGTGTTGTAGTGTTTGAGTTGCTCAAGTGTACACTTTTTTTTTCTCAGGTGAAAGACCCTTCCAGTGCAGTCAGTGTGGTGCTTCCTTCACTCAGAAGGGCAACCTGCTACGCCACATCAAACTTCACTCTGGAGAAAAACCCTTCAAGTGTCACCTATGTAACTATGCCTGCCGCCGAAGAGACGCCCTTACCGGACACCTTCGCACACACTCTGGTAACTTAAACTCTTCCCAGTGAACAGTATCCTATTAAAGAAGGCACTGATTAATAATCGAATGTTTCACCCTGTTTGCTTCATAAAGAACACAAACTGAACACATGGTTCAGAGAGAAAAGAAAAGCACACTGAGCAGCGTTGTTTTTCTTTTGAACTGACAGTTGGAAAGCCCCACAAGTGTGCGTACTGTGGACGCAGCTACAAACAGCGAAGCTCGTTGGAGGAGCACAAAGAGCGATGCCACAACTACCTGCAGTGCATGGGCCTTCAGAACAGCATCTACCCAGGTCAGTGCAGGGGCGACTTAACTGTTCTCACCCTTTAATACAAGCTCAGAGATACATTCCTTTAATCAAACAAAATCTACTCTACAATCACAGCCTAAAACTAACCAGAGAATATTAGCATATTATTCTGTAATATCTAATTAGATTTATAATTAGTTATAACTATATAATTACAATTCATAGCTACGGTCAAGTCTTTATTTACTCCAATTTATAGATTTATATTTTTTTAAAATAGTATTTTATTGATTATACACATTTGTATATTTTGCCAAATTAAAAATAAATATTAAATGTGTCACAATTTGCGTAGGTTAAAGATGTATTTGATATGAAAGTTTACTTTGTGATTTACTGCATTATTTGACTGAGAAGGCTGTAAGGCGCCAAATTAACACAAGGAAAAGATTTTTGTTTTTGTTTTTTTTTAAAGGAAAAAATAGGAAAAAATATTATGAACAAAAAATAATGAGGAGAACTAAAACCAAAGAGGAGACAAGGGTTCATGGCAGGTTTAAAGAGGCGAGATTATGTCAGCCCAATAGGACAGCTGTGTATATTTGAATCTTATACGTGGTTTCTCTGTCTTGCATTTTATAGTGAAGGAAGAGAACAGCCAGAGTGAGCAGAGGGAAGACTTAAACCTGGCTGCGTCTGAGAGAGCCTTGGTGCTAGACAGAATAGCAAACAATGTAGCTAAGCGTAAGAGCTCTATGCCACAGAAGTTTATAGGTAAGAGTGGCAGTTTGCTTTCTCTATGTTTAAAGGAATTTGTATATTTCATAAAACCAGGATAATCTAACTGCACTCATCTCTGTGGTCTATATGTGTGTTAAGACAAATACTGTGTGTGTACACAAACAATGTGTGTAACAGTACATGGTCATATACAGTATTATTGTACTGTACATATATGCATATTCCAAATATGGACTTTATTTATATCACTATAATATTTTTCATTTGGATGTTTTAATAGTAACCTAGGTCACCTATTCTTAGTGCAAGTACAAGTTTTGACCGTATCTCTGGGCAAGATAAAGAGTTTAATTATAATAAAGAGTTTATTATTTTTAAAGTTATTTTTAAATGTAATTATTTGATTATTATTTAAATAATTATTTCTTTTTCATATTAAAAAAAAAGAATTACTCCAAAACACAACAGTTATCCTAAACAGCTATTGTGCTCTCTTTAAATGTAAAGGACAGGAAAGATCATCCCCTTTTTTATATACTGAATGGGACCTTTAAAAAATGTCCTATTCTGTGTGGGCTCCATGTAAATTTTCTCCATCTCTCTTCCTCACTCTGTCTGTTAGGTGAGAAGCGCTTCTCTGAGCTCTCATTTGAGAGCAGCTCAGGTGAGATGATGCAGCCATCGGCAGTGATTGACCAGGCTATCAACAGCGCCATAAGCTACCTGGGAGCTGAGGCTCTGCGGCCGCTGGTTCAGACCCCACCAGGCTCCACTAGTGATATGGTTGTCAGCCCCATCTACAACCTACACAAGGCCCAATCGGCTGAGAGCAACGGCTTGTCAGCTAAAGATAGCGCAGCCGAGAACTTGCTCCTGCTTTCGAAGTCTAAATCTGCATTGAGCGAGAAAGACGGCTCACCCAGTCACAGTGGCCAGGACTCCACTGACACCGAGAGCAACAACGAGGAACGGGCATCTGGGGGAGGAGGGCCGGCGGCAAGTGGTCTCATCTATCTTACCAATCATATGGCCCCGGGAGCACGAAACGGAGCTTTGCCCCTGGTGAAGGAGGAGCAGAGGCACTATGAGTCTCTGCGGGCGGTGGGAATGGAGTTGGGCATGGCAGTGGCTACAGAGGGCTTTAAAGTGCTAAGTGCTGAGGGTGAGGAAGTGAGGGCGTATCGCTGCGTCCACTGCAGGGTGCTCTTCCTGGACCATGTCATGTATACCATTCACATGGGATGCCATGGCTTCCGAGACCCCTTCGAATGCAACCTATGTGGCTACCGCAGTCAGGACCGCTACGAGTTCTCCTCACACATCACACGTGGAGAACACCGCTACTGAGTGCACACACACACACAAACCTTATGCATATATAAATACCAGCATCCCAACACAGATACACAGTCATCAAATAGACAACATATGTATAATTGTTTTTTTAATGCATTGTCTGAACACTGTGTGCATGCTGAAAGGGTCGATTATTAATTTAAGATAAACTGGTATCATGTAGACAGATGTAAATATAATTCATTGCCATGTCTATTTTTCTACAACTGTGTTAGTTACTGATAAATATAAGAAAATACTTTAAAAAAAAAGCAAACAAACAAAAAAAAAACACAAGCTGTACTGAACAATGGAAACGGAAATCGAGGCAAGACATTAAATTGTTTTCAGGAAAAATCTCCAAATATTTTTTTCCTGGATTCACAGCATAAATTAACCCTGTTTTGGGAGCAGGATTCAATTTATGTAAAAGACTAAATTATATTTGCAGACAATCTTGAAAAACCAAGCAACTTTTCAGGAGAATCCTCTCTTTCTCACTAGTTGGCTTAATAATAACTTGTGTCACATTGTTTATGAACTAGAACTCACCTACTCTTCTTGTATATGTAAATATACAGATTGTTAAAACCAATTAAAATACAGTTTTAAGTGTTGCATTTGAGGTTGAAGTTATATGGCAATAACGATTGTAGCCACCATCAATCAAAAGTTTGGACACACTATATATATATTTGTCATTGTCTTAAAAACCATTTGATACAGCTGCTGAAATTTGTTTCTAAAACAAACGTAAATAATGAAGTTCATGACCATGTACAATGTTTGTATTAATACAAGTAGCTGTTTTTTTCCATTTAGGAGAAGCAGTTGATACAACCTCGATCTGTGTGAGAGGTTTAAGAAAAGCTTCCTGGTGTCATGAAGTTGGTTAAGAAAATTCCAAGAATCTGCAAAGCTTCGTCAGGAGTACTACTACGAAGCTGAAATCGAAAATAGTTTTGATATGTTTAACGTTTTTAAATGTTTTAAATGTGTAATATTCCAGTGTTAATGTTTTCATTATTATTCTAAAATAGCAGAAAATAATAAAAATGAAGAAAACCATTCTATGAGCTGGTGTGTCCAAACGTTTGACTGGCAGTGTACTTCTTGTATCAGCAGTATTGAGAACTTAACACTTCTCAAACCGAGAACTTTACTCCCCTTCCTGTCTGTATTATGAGCAAGTTTTTGGTCCGTTGTATTTCTTTTTTTATCTTCATGTTTTTTTATTTTATATTATTATTTAACTTTAGATTTTCACAGGATTGGACGCATACATATATTAGCATCAGTAATGCTAAAACATGCTTGCAAAATATCAATAAAAAAGAAATTACATTCAACCAGTGTTTCTGTACTTGTGTTTTTGTGATAAAGTCGAACTTAAATATACAATAACTGATTCTTAAATTTACCAAATTTCTATTTTGACTGTGAATATAACTATATTTTTTAATAAAAATTTTTTTTAAAAAACTGGATGGTTTTCCATGGATGACATTACGGATGTAATTCCAGAAATCTGGGCATCCTAGCTAATTTTTTACTAGTCACTGTAGAGTTTGGGGTTGGAGAATAGGGCATTAAGGGCATAGCTATAAACGTTATCTATACTTCTTAGGGGAAAACAGTAGTTGACTATTTTAGCAAAAATAACGAACACCATCTAATTTATTAGGAACATCTGTACAACTGCATATTCATGCAGTTTTCTAATCATCCCAATCATGTGGCAGCTGTGCAATGCAAACGCAAACAAACATGCAGATACAGGTCGAGAGCTTTAGTTAATGTTCACATCAAACATCAGAATGGAAAAAATATGATCTCTTCAATTATACCCAGGCATGCTTGATGGTACCAGAAGGGCTTGTTTAAGTGTTTCAGAAACTGCTGAACTCCTGGGACTTTCAGACAAAACAGTCTCTAGAGTTTACACAGAATGGTGGGAAAAACAAAACACATCCTCTGTGCAGAGTCTGCAGGCTGAATCACCTTGTTGATGAGAGAGAGGGGAATGACCAGACTGGCCTGAGCTGACAGGAAGTCTATAGTAACTCAAATAATCACTCATTTAAAACTGTGGTGAGCTGAAAAGCATCTCAGACATCAAACATTGAGGTGGATGGGCTACAACAGCAGAAGACAACATCAGGTTCCACTGCTGTCAGCCCAGAACAAGAATTTGAGACTATCATGGGCACCAACTCACCAAAACCGGACAGTTGAAGACTTGGGGGGGAAAAAAACTGTTGATTTTTTTTTCTAATCTTCAATTGTCTAGTTTGGAGGAAACTGTTCCCATGATAGTTTCATGGTTATTAGTGCTTATTACTATATCCTTCCTGGTTTAACCAAACTGGCCATTTTCCTCTGACCTCTCTTATTAGCAAGGCATTTCACACCGTTCTGTGCAAACTCTAGAGACTGTTGTGTGTGAAATTCCCAGGAGATCAGCAGTTTCTGAAACAAACTGAAACAAACCAACCTGGTATCAATGACCATGCCATGATCAGAGTCACAGAGATCCCACTTTTTCCTCATTCTGATGTTTGATGTGGCCATTAATGGAAGCTCTTGGCCTGTATCTGAATGATATTTTGCATTGTACTGCTGCCACGTGATTGGATGATTAGATAACTGCATGAATGAACCTGTGTATAGGTGTTCCTAATAAAGTGGATGGTGAGCGTATGAGTTCCATCAACTTGGCGCACCTGTTCTGTCAATAATGAACATCAGCTAGACCATGTCTGAGTGTGTGCACACTTGCTGTTCAAAAATGCGTTAGGACACCAGCTCTGTGCAGCACCACATACACACACACACACACACACACACACACACACACACACACACATCCAGATGGCGCTGGTGTGATTGGGTGGAAACGGGAAGCAGCTGTAGCCAGCGCAGTGTCCCCACGCTTCAGTGGGACCTAACGGTGGAGACAGCGCATTTGCATGAGAGGGATAATCTGGCCAGCACCCACCCCTGACTGTCTCAATCCAAGATCTCACTTCTCCTTTCAACCCAGACTAATGCTAGACTTCTTACTAAGCCCACACATCTACTTCACTTCCAACAAAACCTGAAATATGGTGAGCAACTGGCCAAAATGTTATTTCATTTGTGTTGCACAGTAATAATCACATAATAAAAGCATGTGGTGCCTCACTATATATATTTCAGGTATTCAAGTGATCTCCTTTTGTCTGTCAAGGAATAACTCAAGCGAGAAGGTTCGCCCATCTACAGAGGAATTCTGGGTATCTTGTCCTCACAGTCCAGCTGTGGTCTGCCCCTGCTGCGCTGACAGATTTCCATCAGTCCTCTGGGATATGCTCACTACTTGCACTGCTGGCTAGTTTTACAAAGTTCCAATACTGTAGCCAACCACATGACCCTGAAATATTCATTAACCAACTTGACAAAAAAGATGAAAAATAAATGAAGCACTTTTTTCATGGCCTTCCAGTTTTTCTAAGATTGTTTCATAAAATTTACATGACTGGTTCATTTCATGTGAGTACAGTCTATAATCAGTGTCACTCTGCTGAAGGCAAGGAGATCGGCTACACTTTTTCCAGCTCACCCTTTGAGACGTTTAAAAAAAACTTCAAGCTGATTTTAACGAACAAAGGCGTAAAATAAATAAATAAATAAAAATAATCACTTACCCAGTCGATCACCTATAGCCCATTTCAATACCTCAAAACATACAGACTGGCTCTTGTTACATGAACCTTAGGAGAAGATCAATGAAAAAAACAAACGAGTATGTTCGGAAATGAATGATTAGGTCTTTTAGGTTTACAGTTGAGCTAAATGTAGGAATGACATTTTACTTGTAATGCATTTATCTTTGTTGTTTTGGAGAAATATATCTTACGTAATCAAAGACAACATAATACCACAATGCTTATGAAATACTATCATTTAATTATGTTCCATTTAATCAAATCTTGATTTGCACATTTAAACACCCAAACTGTTTACTATATGTCTCAAGTTGAAACGTACAGCCACTTGTCATCTCATAATGACTATTCACTTCATGAATATTTCCAGAAATTCTTGTTAACCATGAATTACATCATATCTGTGGGCATTTCCTTTAGTAATCTCCTCTGGTAGAAGGTCAGACACATACCTAAGGATATTCCAAATATAAACCAGTAAATGTTCTCACACATAAAAACTCATTCAAAGTGAAACCGAATGGCTATGTGTATTTTAATGAGTTGAGGCAATTTATGTGTATGAATTTTAAGTGGTGGTTTGATGTATTTCGTTTACATAACATCATTGACATTAGAGAGTAGGAAGAGACAGGAGAAGTCTGGACTTCTTGTATGTCTCTTGATTTCAGGAACTACCCATACTAGTATAAATAGCTGGTTTTCCAAAAACCGAACATGCCTTACACACATGACATTTACATTCCAGTCTACATTCAGGAAATAAACTTAAAGTAAATAATGAAAGAGTACATTTTATTACTAAAACAAAAATATTTTTACTCAAAGATATTTGACACATAGTCGGATATCTCGGCTGAAATAAAAAACAAAACTCTGAATCATTAACTAAGACAAATAACAGGTCCTGCTTTTCCCACCACATGGAGCTTTAATCACCAGAAGAGCAGGCAGTAAATTAATTTACACAGTCCATTGCAGAAATTAAACAATTCTGCTGTTCTTAATTAGAACTGTCTAGGATGTCTTTAGAAGTGCTTGTGCAAACACCAATGGGCTAATAAGCAATGCAACATCCTCAGACATCTGTAACAGCTCAAATTCCCCATAATACCTTAAACAAAGAAAGGAAGCAGAAACACACAAATTTACTAGTAAATAACACTTCCTCTTAAACAGACTCCTTAACAAAACATTGACATGCCAATGCCAGGTGTAGGGACCCAATGCTCTGCATATTTGCGCGTTTTTCCTGATCTAACAAATTTGATTCCATTCCTGAAGTACGAGCTAATAATCTGTATCATGTGCGTTAGCCTAGGGAATCTGGTCCCGAAGACTAGGATAGGGAACCTGTAACCATAGAGGGCAAACAATAATGATTACTTCACCCTCATAACCACATCCACGATACAAAATCATTTTCTCTGATTTCCCAGATGCAGAGTCGGATGCATGGCCAAATCCAGAACAGGAAGAGCAGTGCAAGAGTTAGTCTGTGGGTAAGTCTTATCATGAGACCAGAATGCCTGCAACATTGCCCAACTTCCCTCATCAAATCCACATACAAGCAAAGAAAAGGGAGATTTAGCCTTGAGCTGAACAGCAATGAGAAATGCAAATGATGCCAGTGAGTGAAATAATTCAGTAAACATGAGAGGTTAAGAGGTCAACACTATGTTCACTGATTCTCACCGGTTCTCCTTTGGATAATGCGCTCTAGTGGAAACAACAGACAGAACTCCTTGTTCCCTTTTAGTAGGAACTTGGCACATTTCCTCTGTATTACCAAGAAAATGATGCAGCTAGATTTAACACTTTATATCAGTGGTTCTCAAAATGGAGCCTGGAGACCCCCATGGGTATGTAACGCACGGCCAGGCGATATGAGGATTACTAGTATAATTCCCTCTCAGAAACACAGCCTAACATGTCAATACCATGTCGTTGTCAGTAACTGTTCACCTAAATGGCAGTTGAACTGATAACGGTCAGTGCGTGTAGCTGTAAAGGAGGTGAACCTCTGTAAAGTGACTACTAGTGTAAGTGCTGTGACATCCAACTTTCATTTTAGAGCCTTGCAGATGAGCTGATGTACTACCTTATCAGAACCGACTGCAACTTCAATAATCTAGGTAACAGTTGGGGAACATTTCTAACCATTACATCTTAGCACCAGAGACTGTTTTCTCTCTGTTTTCTTTCTGTTTTCTCCGAACTCACAAATAACTAAAACAGTCCATGGTGTCATTACTCGGAATAATTAATCCTAGGGAAGTGTGATTTAGGATGATCTTCAATAACACTTCAGGAACAGACATCAAGTTGCACAACTGTTGACTTCCACATCATATACTGTTTAAAATTGTGCTAATGCATGGAGCATTCAGTGGACTCAATTTCATAATTCAGAAGGCTGAATGGTTGATGTAGGCTACTAGGGAGCAGCAATAAAACCTACTGAGAGTAATCCAGTGGAACAATTTGTGATCATTTCACACTGAATGAATGTAGAGCAGTCCTGCAATCAAAGAAGATGAAGTGTCTGGATTATAAAACACCTTAAATACACTCACTGGCCACTTTATTAGGAACACCACAGTAATACTGGGTACTCCTTCCGTTGCTATCAGAACAGCCAGTCAATTCTTGATTGCATGGACTCCACAAGGTTTTTGAGATTCTGGTCCATGTTGCCATGGCTACATCAAATAATTTCTGCAGATTTGTCAGCTGCATGTTCATGCTGTTCTCCCATTCTACCACATCCCATAGGTGCTCCAGTGGGTTCAGATCTGGTGATAGTTTTGGTGAGCCTGTGACTATTGATGCCTTACAGTCCTGTTCTTTGCTGACAGGAGTGGGGTCTGATGTGGGGTTCGATGTGTGGTGCTCTGAGATGATATTCTCACCACAAATGTAAAGAGTGGTAAATTGAGTAACCTTACACTTCCTGTCAGCTCAAATCAGTCTGGCCATTTTAATCTGAACTTTCTAATCAATCTAATCATATTTTTGCCTACAGAACTGCCACTCACTGGATGTTTTTGCTGTTGTTTTAGTTTTTGAGTAGTGTACCACTGAGAAACAGATATAATATTTAGGAGGAATAAAGCATAGTATGAATCTATGAATCTGACAAAAATATCTGACTATAAATTAGAATTCTTTAATATAAATTAAAGAAATTACTTGCACAGGGTTAAGTGGCACTTAAGATTCAAGGACTAAACCTAACACAAATTATGAGTGAGTTAATATTAATATTAGAAAGAAAAAAAACACAACACAAATACCAAAAAAAAAAATCTATTTATTTATTTTCCAGCATTTTCCAGCATCCAGGCCCAAATGAAAATGGTATTGAGTACCACTAAACTTGAATAAAATGGATAAAAAGGCTTTCAAAATCTAAATATAGACACTGCTTTCAGTCACCTGTTAAATTTACAACATTAAAGCAAACAGCACAGATCTTTCAGGCTTGTTACCATTCAATTCAGCACACAGAACTTTAACATTGAAAAAAATACACCACAAATAAAGACTTGGTGATTATCGACCACAGCCAAAAGTCTTGTTCCAGTCTTCATAGAGCTCAAGATCTTTGGTAGACACGCTGGGCCGTACAGTCTTAAGAGCCTCCTGGAAGTCACAGTAAAGTATAGGTCGCACCTGCTCGGGTTTGATGGTGGCAATGTCACTGAGCTGGATGCTGCGGATTGGGCCAAGTGCTGCTTCACGACACAGTTGTGTCATATCAGCCCCTGAAAAACCCTCTGTTTTTGACACCACTGTCTCAAGCTCATCATCTCCCAACTGGCTCTTCTCCCGAGACATTAGGTTGGTCACTATCTGCTGACGAGCAGCAGACTCTGGAAGGGGGATGTAGAGTCGTTTGGCCAGGCGACGCCGGGCTGCTTCATCAATCTCCTGTGGCCGATTGGTGGCCCCCACCACCAATATTCGATCATCAGAGGAGGTTGCAGCACCATCAAGCTGGACAAGAAACTCTGTTTTAATCCGGCGAGATGAGTCATGTTCTCCATCCGTGCGCTGAGAAAGCAAGGAGTCGATCTCATCGATAAAAATGACCGCTGGCTGATGGCACCGGGCAATGGCAAACAGGGCTCTAACCAGCTTCTCCCCTTCTCCCACCCACTTAGATGTGAGTGATGATGCACTAATGCTGAAAAACGTGGCACCAGACTGACAGGCTATGCACTTCCCTATGAGCGTTTTCCCAGTACCTGGAGGGCCAAACAAGAGAATCCCCTTAGGTGGACCTCTGAGACCTGTAAAAATATCAGGCCTGAGCATGGGCCACACTACAATTTCCTTAATGGTAGCTTTGGCAAACTCAAGTCCAGCAATATCCTCCCAAGCTACAGGTGGGCCATGGTCCATAATTTCACTCATAATCAGTTCAATAATTTTAGGTTCAAAGTTCTTTAGTCGTTCATCAATAATCTGAGCGTCTTGTGTTGGGTCATCCCTGGTGCTGCTTTCCTCCTCCTGCCTTGGCATTGGTGAGACAAATTTGGAGAAGGCCCCCCGTGACCTGTTTGCCCCCAGAGATTTTTTGGTTATTGTACCAACGGGAGCTGATGGACCTCTCTGACCCTGATGAGAATATTTTTTCTGCTGGTCAACAATAAGCTGCTCTCGTGCTGTTTTAAAGTTAGTGCCAGGAAGGTCCTCTCTTCTACGACTACTACCTCCACCTTCCTGACCTCCCTGTGGCAGGAATGAACTTCTGTTGCTTTCAGTTCCTGAACTGTACATATTCTTCCTCTTAGAGGGATTTGAAGAGGAGGAAAACACAGAATGGTAATGGCTTGCACTGGACATGCTTGTGCTAGCAAAACTTGAATGAGGAAAAGAGCCAGGGCTGGTAGGGGAATTACGAGTGTTATGAACCAAGAGTGGAGTTACCCCTGCTGGGGCTCTAGGGACATTATGTGCTGAAGTAAGACCAGTTTCTTTGCTTCTGGTCCTCTCTGCTGAACCACTGGCCAAGCTACCTGCTGTTCTCTCTACCACAGCACTGATATGACGCATAGGCCAGGGTGAAGGATGCTCAGGTTTACATCCACCAGCAGCACTAGACTCGATCATACCTTTGCCACAACTCTGACTGACTTCCCCACCAACAATAATGTCAGCATCTGCTGGATCCACAGAGACACTATTGTCATCCACCCTACTCTGCATCATACTCTGCACGCACGGCAGGCTGAACACATTTTCAACTGTTAATGCTGACTCCCATTTGTCGCTGTGGTTTCTCTGATTGCGGGCCAGGTGCAGGGCACAGTCGGCGTAGTTATTCAGCCCTGTGAGCTGGTCGTCTGAGTCCAGGACTGCAGCGTAGCGCTCGGTGTAGGTCCTGAACAGGCTGGCAGCTCCGGCTGGAGAGAGCTCGGCGCTCGCCCATGCATACTGAATGGACAGAATGTGCGCCCGATAAGCGTCGGCCGTCTGTTCAGGTGTAAATGTGCCAGACGAAATGTCAAAGGACCTCCTCTGCCACTCGTCCAGGTGTGCACTGCTCATGCCTGGCCTGCTTCAGTCTGTGTGAGGAGTGGCCACAGTTTCAGTTAAAACAGGATGCATTTAATTGAATGCCTTGCTATATTACTAGGGTTATTTTTAGCAATCAGGGCAGTAAATTATGATGACACTAGATATTCGTAAAAATAAATGGGGAGTGTCAGACATTCAGTTTCGGTTTTGCCTTAAGTCATCAGTTTAACTGACTTTGAGCTGAGCTATCCAAAAGGACATCACTTCCCATAATCATTTCCCACGGGTCACTACTTAAAGAAACAAACCGTTTTACTTTACACAAGGCTGTGTAAATCACCGAGGCTGAACATTAAATGCCCAACAATAAATAACCCAACTGTGAATTAAATATGAATTGATTGATTTGAAAAGCTGGCATAAACATTATTTTGACTTGAGCGTTTTAACTGCAAAAAACAAAGAAACAATTTATTTATTTTTAAAATCTGTCTTATTTTAAAAGGTCTGAGCAGCTCTGTGTTCATTAATACAGTAGTGGCTATATGGAGTTAGCTCAGTAGCTAAACAGCCTGGTTGGTCTGAATGAATAAATAGTGTTTTTGTTCCAGGCAAAACAACTTACCTCTGGCGTTATGAACTTCTTGTGTTATTAATTGAAATAATTTAGCAGCGTATAATAACTTATATCATCATACATCCAGATATAAAACTCTCACATAACCCTCAACTTTCCCGCCGCCTTCAGGACATTTTTTAAAACCCCACCTGTATTCAGACAAGACACATTATCTACGTCAGGACGACGTAAAAACACTGACCAATCCACGAACTGGGAGTATGTACTACTGGCCAATCAGGGTGCCGAAAGAGAAATATGCCGGGAAATGGTTGGGGGATAAAAACCACATCATGTACTTGCTGCTGAGACGGCCTTCTTGCTGATGCGGGCTTTATTAGGTTTCTGATGCCACCGTGTGGTAGAAAATGCTAATTGTATATGTAGGCAAGAGAATACAATTTAACTACAGTAACCACAAACCCCTGCGGTGCGCGTTGGGTTATTTTTGCCCATGTTTGTGGCTGCTGAGTCGCATCAATGTTGCCAAATCCCTCTTTATCTTGTAATTGGATAAAACTACTGGTGTCTGAGGTGATATGTATGTTCTGTATGTTGGGGGTTTTGCAAACATTTGAACAATTATGTATATATTAAAACGTCACCATTAAAAGCATTTTTACAAAATCTTACAAAATCATCTCAAACACGCATGTCAATGTAAATGTATACTCAGCACAAAAGAAACATCCTCTCACATTCAACTTCTTTTATTTCCAGCAAATTTCTTAACATGTTTAAATATTTGTATTAGCATAAAAAGATTGAACAACTGAACAAGTTTCTCAGACATTTGACGAACAGAAATGGAATGATGAGTCCCTGAACAAAGTCAGGGTCAATATTAAAAGTAACAGTCAGTATCTGGTGTGTCCTCCAGCTGCTTTAAGTACTAAAGTGTATCTCATCCTCATGGACTGCACCAGATTTGTCAGTTCTTGCTGTGAGATGTTACTCCACTCTTCCACCAAGGCATTTGCAAGTTCTCGATCACATCTGCGGGGACACATGATTACATTTAATTTTCCACTGCAAGGAGATCAGCTGTCCTTCCTGTCTCTCTGTAGCACTGTCTTAGGCGTCTTACATTACAGACATTGCAGTGTAATGCTCTGGCCACATCTGCAGTCCTCATGCATCCCTGCAGCAGGTCTATGGCATGTTCACGCAGGTGAGCAGGAACCCTAGACATCTTTGTTCTGGTGTTTTTCAGTCAGTAGAAAGGTTTCTTTAGTGTCCTAAGATTTTGTAACTGTGACCCTAATTGCCATATATATATATATATATATATATATATATATATATATATATATATATATATATATATATATATATATATAAATATGTATGTATGTATGTATGTATGTGTGTGTGTGTGTGTGTATGTATATATATATATATATATATATATATATATATATATATATATATATATATATATATATATGTATATGTATGTATGTATGTATATGTATGTATGTATGTATATGTATGTATGTATAATGACTATGTTCAGGGAGAAAGGGAGAAGGGTGGTGAAATCAACAGTTGGCGTTAGTGCAGTGTCCTGCCTTAAAGCAGTGCATGTCGAAAGTAGGGAAGCCCTAAGCGGCCATGCATTATTCATTTATTCTTTTTTTGTTTTCTCGTGATCTCAATTTAACAAAAGTTGTTTTCTCATGATGTCGACTTTTTCTGTGTACTTGACATCCAGCGTCCTGAAATCAATGTTGTTTTCGGTTACATGTCTGAAATAAGGTCTGTGGTTAACACAAGCTCAAAATACTACGACATCTAAAGCTTTTACGGTTGCTAACAAGTGGCTAAATGTGACTACAGAGGTTGTCGGGGACATTAAACGTCATCACGCCGAACAGGAAATCTCATCTACTACAGCCTCACTGTGTTTATACTCTCGCTCTTGCAACTCAAACTTCCCAACTTGTAGATTTATCAATTTATAGTATTTTCTAATTGTATTGTTTTTAAATAAAGATTGGAAGAGTTGACGGAAGCTTAGTGGTGGTGACGTTGAATTCATGCGACTGTTGTTCGTTTATAGCCTAACATTAGCTTTTTACTTCTGGCATTAGCTTTTTACTACTTTATTTAGGATCAAAATTAAAAAAAAAAAAAAAAATGTGTTCATTTGTGAAGATTATCTTGATGAATAAAACATGTAAGAATCATAAACTTTTGTTGGTCACAGAGTTTATTTTCTGCAATAATCCAAAAGTTAATGGAAAAAACCTGTTGGATTTTCGTCGAGGGAATTAGGGTGATGTTAACTTCCGGGGTGGTCTGCAAAAATTCCTCATCCCTGCAAGATTGCCGAGTTCCACATTAGTGTTTGACACTTGAGAAGGGGACACCCGTCTCTCTTAATGCGGAGTTAAAGTCCATCTCTACAGCGGGCAATTATTACATTTATGATGGCGAAGATGCCAACGTGCATGTAACACCAGCCCCATTCACAAAGCGCCAGATTTTCTCAGGATAAAATTACATCGCGAGAAAACAACTTTGTGTTATGTCAAGATCACGAGAAAACAACAAAGCAAAAATTAACAATGCCTGACCGCTTAGGGCTTCCGTATGAAAGGGAAGGTTCTGAGCTTTTGGTACTGGGTTACATGCTAATGACTGTTTGTTTTTGTGTCTCAGACTTGGCAACCCGCTCTGCACATCCTGACAGTTGAGATGGGATAAAGAAGTTCCGGTGATTTCTACACTGTTAAACGGGAACAGCAAATATATTCGACTAATACATGGAAGTTTCAAGTCTGGGATTTTATCTGACTTCAGAAATCGCATTTATACTTCGTATTGTATCTCAAACTGGTGGACAATCAGAGGAACCCTACATGAGTGTTAGCTAGCGTGCTAGCTATCCACCACATTAGCTTTAAATGCACGGCTAGGGCAGAGGAGAGGAGAGGAGTCGAGTCACCACACCCAGAGACAGCCAGGATGCACCGCTGCTAAAAACAGTCAACCGGAGAGAGCGTTTATTCACAATAAAACCGGTTTAATCAAGTCAGGCGTGTAGTTAGTTTACTACAAGTGCAAAAAAGTTTATTGTTTCTCCAAAGAAGCCATGAAACACCAGGGTCAGGATACTTTGCGGGGAGACAGATAACATTAGCTAGTGTTTTAGCTAGCGCGCTAAGTGTCCCGTGTGTGTGTGTGTGTGTGTAAGTAACAGTGTATAGTACACCGTTACTCTCAGTTTAGTGTGTGTGTGTGAGTTATAGCAGGTAGTTATGAGCAATCCTACACTCATGTACACGTTTGTTTTAAGAGATGACAACAGCAGCGTATATGCTGAAGTCTCCAGGATCCTCATCTCTACTGGAAAATGGAAACGACTGAAAAAGGACAATCCGAGGTTTAACTTGATGCTTGGAGAGCGGAACCGCCTTCCCTTTGGGCGCCTAGGTAAAGTTCGTGTGTGTGTGTGTGTGTTGAATGCTGGTGTTAAAAAGTACATTTTAAAAGCTCTTGCTTAAATTATTTGTCAACCCACTTTACTCACAAAATGAATTTCTTTATGTGAACCATGCTTTACTTGAGAAGTTGAAAAGTAAGCACATTATCCTGGACAGGGTCATAGAGGATCTGGAGTCTATATAAGGAACAGGAGCAGGACAGCGAGACACGAATACACCCTGTATGCGCCATGAGTCCATTGCAAGGCACCATGCACACATTCATTTACGCCTAAGCGGCAATTACGAGTCAACAGTCCACCTACTGGCATGTTTCAGGGAGCTGGAACATGCCAGAAGACACAGAGAGCCAAAAGTCACAGAAATGTCTAACATCATTTCTACGGATGCACCAATCCAAAATGTCAGAGCTCAGACTATCATGTGGTCAATTGGCTTTTACTGTCATCTCAATCATATACTGTACACCTGGTACAGTACACGGTGAGATGAAACACCGTTCCTCCGGGACCATGGTGCTATACAAATTGGAGACTTGCATGAGACTACATAAAGTGCATGTGGGCAAACAGTGCAAGATGGTACAAATTTACTAAAAGGAGGACAATATGCACTTCTGTTGCCAAGTAATTGCAATGGCAGTGTGATTTAAGGCATTTGCCTCCATGGTCTTTGTTGTCAGTCAACGTTCTAGACACTCATGGCATAAAGTGCATCAGTGGATTGCATCAGAAAACTGTCAGACCTGCTTCGATAACAATCCAGTATTTAATACTAGCCCTGATTTAATATCAGCCCTGATAATCACTAAAAGACTGGTGCATCAAATTATACTCGCTGCCAAAAAGGCCATATCTGTTTCATCACGTGTTACCATGATGCTCTCTGTCTTTAATGGTCTGTAAATATCCAGCATCTTGAGCTCCTTTCAACTCCGTTTGCATTAAACTGCCTTAACATTATGTTGCCTGTGATATTATCTTGTCCTACTCCGCAGCAGCAGAGGTTAATGACAAATGAATAATTCTTCAGCAAAATGGTGTTCAGAAGTTACACAAGTATGTACGGCCCTCGCAAAATTATTAGCACTGTATGTCTTTCACAGGCCATGAACCAGGACTGATGCAGCTGGTCAACTATTATAGAGGAGCAGACAAGCTGTGTCGCAAAGCATCTCTGGTCAAGTATGAATTCATTCTTCAGCTTTTATTTTAGAGTTATTTGATTCATTTTGTATAGACATCTGCATTTAATTCATTTGCACTATAAGCATGATAAAATATCTGAAAATGTATCTGCTGCTCTTGGTTTTTGATTTCTCTACAAACCTCTGTAAAGGTATATAAAAGGTACATTTCAAATACTTTTCACTGGACATCATCTTTTTATTTATTTATTTACTTACTTACTTACTTATTTTTAACCTGCAGGTTAATAAAGACTAGTCCAGAGCTGAAAGACTCCTGTAACTGGTTCCCTGAGTCATACACTATTTATCCAACCAACTTCAACACTCCTGTGGCTCCTGCCACCAATGGCATCAGCCACCTGAAGAACAACCCAAAGACGGATGAGCGTGAGGTCTTTCTTGCCTCTTATAACACCAAAAAGGAAAACGGGGAGGGAACCGTGTGGATTGCTAAATCATCTGCTGGAGCAAAAGGTGAGAACAAATCAAAAAGCCAATTAAGAGTTTGCACATAAAAACAAATGCAACTGGAGTGTCTTGAACCGTATTTATGGTATATTTTAAGCATCATGTGTTTCTTGGTGGGCCACAATACCACACTGGTGAATGTGTACCTGTTTTAACCCAATACTTTAACTTTCAAAATACTTGTCAATCCCAATAGGCATTGAATCAGATATGTTAGACCAGGGAGGAAATTAAACCGAGAGCTGTGACTCTTTTTAAAGATTTTCTTTTAAAATGTACCTGTGAACGTTTTACAACATATGTATCAGTTCATTCTTTCACTTAATAATAATAATAATAAGAAGAAGAAGAAGAATAATGGAGTAACAGTGTGAATCATTATTTAGTAATATCTTTTTGGGATTTTTTTAGGGGCTGGAATCTTGATATCTCAGGATGCAAACCAGTTGCTGGAGTTCATTGATAATCAAGGACAAGTTCATGTCATTCAGAAGTATCTGGAGCGACCCCTGCTGTTGGAACCGGGTCATCGCAAATTTGATATTAGGTAAGAAATGCAACCTCTTGGATTTAGTCTGTGTTAATTGTGGACTTCAAGCACAAAGCAGGTTAAAAAAAGCTCAGTGGTTTATAACGTGTGATGTTTTAATCCTCTGTGTTAAGGAGCTGGGTGCTCGTGGACCATCAGTACAACATCTACCTGTACCGTGAGGGAGTGCTGAGGACGTCCTCAGAGCCGTACAACAGCTCAGACCTGCAGGACATGACCAGCCACCTGACCAATCACTGCATCCAGAAGGAGCACTCGCAGAACTACGGCCGCTACGAGGAGGGCAATGAGATGTTCTTCGACGAGTTCAGACACTACCTGCTGAACGTTCACGACGTTTCCATGGAGACCTCCATCTTACCTCAGATCAAGCAGATAATAAGGTATGACTGGTAACTTACAGGCACTCATTAAAATCATCTCTGACTAAGAAAGCTTCATCTTCTATGAGTTACGAAATAATTCCTTACAGCTGCACAATATCCATTTTAATCATTATTGTACTATATTCACAATATGGATATAACAAAAGGCTGCCATCTGAACACCATAACAAATACACATTTTTATTGTGTGCTGTGAACATCCTGATCTAAGATGTTCCAGATGATCAAATATGCATATCTTAAAGCAGAGTGGTCACCAACCCTCATCCCTGGCGATCTACCTTCCTACAGGTGTCATCTCCAACCAAAATCTAACACACCTGTTTTAGTTGATTAAGAACTTCCTAAGGCAATGATTAGATGGTCAGGTGGGCACAATCATTTTAAGTGCACTACAGTTGGAGTAGCTGTACAATAGCAATAAAATCCTTTGCACGTAGTATGCAACGATAAATACCTGTAAGTTTTTGTACATGAAGTCCAATTGTTAAAGCTGTTCAAAACTCCTAATCCGTTACTGTTTTATTTAGTACATGGTATGTATCTCCCCTTATTTCACAGGAGCTGCCTTGTGTGTATTGAACCAGCGATCAGCACTAAGCACCTGTCCTACCAGAGCTTCCAGCTTTTCGGTTTCGACTTTATGCTGGACGAGAGCTTTAAAGTGTGGCTGATTGAGATCAACGGAGCACCTGCGTGTGCACAGTCAGTACCGTCGAGAAATTTTTGAGTATCTGCTCTCTTTATCAACTGTGAACTATTTCTATGCTTAATGTTGAGCCAACTGGATTCCCTTACAGTGTCGTACTGATCTCGTTGTACACTATATAGCCTAATATATGTGGACACCTTAGATTAGAATGGGATGGTCAACAAGTACATAAGGGTATGTTGGTCAGGAGTCCACATATTTTTGCCCATATGGTGTATGTCCACTAATTCCTCAGTATTCTGTAACCTCCTTTAAGTTTGATCAGCTGAGAACTTCTGTGCCATTGTGGAAACAATATTTTATCATTCTGAGAACAAAACTTCAAATCATTCCTTTACTTTGTCTAAAGGTTGTCGTGTGAAACTGATCTCCTTTAGAGTGCAGTTCCCTTTCTAAAATGTTCATCCTATTCGGTCTGTTGAAAAGAGTGCGTGAATCATGAGTAACATTGTTCACTTCTGTTGGCTGCATTGTGAAAAAGTTCTTCTCCTCTCGTTTTTAGGAAGCTCTACCCGGAGCTGTGCCAAGGCATCGTGGATGTAGCCATTTCCACCGTTTTCTCACTAAATGCCGACGCCCTGTCCTCCCCACCATTCTCCACTTCTCCTTCTCTCTCCTCCAGCTCCTGCTCTTCACCTAAACTCCGAGCACCACAACACTTTGGCCCATTCATCAAACTGTAAGCACGATACTGCGTTCTTAAAAAAAAAATCCACTTATATCCTTCTCTTTCTGTCTGTCTGGACTTCTGATCGGAAGGTCGTGAGTTCATATCCCAGCACTACCAAGCTTCCACTGCTGGGCCCTTGAGCAAGGCCCTTAACCCTCAATTGCTCAGTTGTTTAAATGTAAGTTGCTCTGGATAAGGCATGCTCAATATGTTTCTCCTCACATCTCTGGTATGATCTCAGACTTTTTTTTTGTGTTAGATGTGGGCTGTATATCCTGACTGGATGACGATACCAGGGATTCAGTTCTCTACACAAACATAATCACAAGAATATAGTCATTAGAAAACACAAGCATAGTCTCAGCAGTTTCAGTAAGATTCCTCTGGGAACCTTGTGATAAAATAGGACATTTATGGAATTGAATTCCTGTGACTTTAGTGCCTTACATTCCCATAGACACATTCCCCATAAAACCCCAAGCAGAATTTTCTTGAAACAAAATGCAATGTATACATATTGAAAATTCAGTTATAAATCAGTTGCAGTTTTTGTTATGGGCTTTAAAGAGAGGTAGTTTTAGCCTCGGTCGCTATTGTTCAGTATTTTTAAGTGTCTGTACATCCCATTAGAAATCAAAAGCATCTTATTGCTCCTATAGTACTTTCTATAGGCTTTGATACTTTACATTAATCTCTCTTTAGGTTCGGAAAGTGTTATTTATGGTGACGAGGCATGTCAGGAAAGCATTGATGTTTTGTAAGTTTGGTCTTTGTTGTGTGTGTGTGTGTGTGTGTGTGTGTGTGTGTATAGCTGTACATCTTAGATATACTGTATTTATCTTCAAGCATGATCAGACACGGCATTAATAACTCCAGTACAAAAATCCACACCTTTACATACTGTTATCTGTTTCACTGCCCAAAACTGATTTTTCAGTACAATGGACTTTGTAGTACAAAGTCCAGCACAGCAGGTGACTAATCACCACATTTTTTTGTTTTGTTTTTTTCTCTCATATTTTAAAAGGTTTATCAATCATTTTTAAATTCTACCTCCATAGTAATGCAGTTTTTTCCACACAATCATATCACTTCCTAGTTCACTAAAGCTCAATAAAAACATTTTATTTGCGAATACAGTGCATGTTACAGTGCATGTTCAATTAAATGCATGCAAAATGCTGTTTTATATGAAATAAACATCTAGGAACATTTTCCCTATGCTTAACATTTCGAGACCTATTCAGAATTAAATATTCATGTTTGGCCTAAATGTGTGTTTTTATAAACTCCCCTTGCTTTTGGTTAGATCTTCATTGTTCTTTCTTTTTATTTTGTCTTTTGAATCTTTTTTTTTTTTCTTTTGAATCTTCTTTTCCCTCAGTCACTTTGACAGCCATTATGTGTGTATTTTGGATGTGTCTTGGGTATTTGTTTACAATGAATGGCTGTTCGTGATTCAGCTGTGTTCTGTGTAAATGATCAGACACAATCCTCACTGAACCTTAAACATGGTTTAGCTGCAGCAGTATGTCAAATGAGAGTCTTTTATTTCATGAGAATTGCTTGATGGAAAGCCTGTGACGTGACCCCAGCCATGCTGCAGTAGGAGTGCTTATGTAATGGTAGATCCTAAAAAGGACTTATGAATTTTTTTGTGTAGTGTATGTGTAATAAACATTTCATGAAGAAAAGCAAGCCTCATATAGTATGTAAACATTTAGTTGCTACAGTCGTCATATTCGTATTGGATCACTACATATTTTGGTGAAAATGTATAAATACTTTACAGAACAGTATTATTTTCAGTCATCAGTTTAAGGCTTTCCCTTTTTAAAATAAATAAATAAATAAAATCCTGATTTAGCTGAAAGAGAGAGGGTGCCTTATTAAACATAATTTTGAAATGTTCTAAAAAGACAATGAGTGTTTTTGTTGTTGTTAGTCACTTTTATTCTGTCTTTTTATTTATTGTAATGTACACTTTGCGAACTAGACACTTTGCAATAGTCTTTTTGACTTGATTTATATATTTATGTATTATGTTTGATGTGTATATAACAATCGAGAAATAAACTTCCTGCCCACCCCAAGCTGAGCTAAAGTCTTTCAATATTTCATCAATTCTAACTAAAGAGAATTGAATTGCTTTCTATCTTTTGTTATTTTGAACATTTTCTGTTCTGTAAAGATCTCTAGTATTTGTAGAATTTTTAAGCCTGAAATCGGGGGAAATTCACTCTTATTCTTTATTTTATTAGTCATTTAAGAAATTTTACATTGGTCTGAACTGTATTTATCCATCTGCTTTGTATCTTGTTCCCCTTAGTAATGAAAAGGTCATGTTCTGACCTCGTGCCTCTGAGATCCACAGTAAAGCTGTAAACCCCTGATTTGTGCTCAGCATGTAAACCCAGCTGTCACCAGAAAAGGTCATCTGGTCTTCTACTTTCACTCCTGAATGTTTCCTACAGTTAGCTGTAAAGGAAACCTATTAAATGTATTTTAGTAAATAGCAACACCATACTGTGTTTATGATTTCTGTGTCTGTTTTCTATTTTTGTAATGTTTTGTGCATGGTATGTGTGATGGCTATGTTGGTCATGTCAAATAAATTGAGTTGGGGTTGTTTTTTTTTCCAAATTTTTAATTTGTTACAGCAAATAAATAAACAATGTAAATTTGAAACAAATTCAAGAGAGAAGACAATCAATCACATTTCTATTTCGCTGGGTCCACCTTCACAAAGCTAAAGACTTCACAATGTTATGTTCAAATAGATAAATGGACCGTAGCAGGCCTATGACATTAAAATGCAGGCAGTCGGTCAGTGGTTTGGCTGTGTAACGCTATAATCACAAGCCCTAGATGTATTGCTGTAAATATGAAGATTTATTAAAATTCAGTAATATCGCACACTTAATTGGTCTAATGGACCATAGAGCAAACAAAAAAGAAAGCAATTATTAATAAAACAAAACCTGCCCCTGCAGGAATTACAGTCCATAATTTATTAGCTAACTCCCCAAAACAATCCATCCTTACTCTTTAATTAATTGACCTGCTCATTACTAATTTAGAAAAAAAACATTCTCAGATATACCACAAAGGGATGCCCTATTAAGCCATAATAGCCTGTTTGTGTTGCGCTCATTTTTGATGTAAAGCTCCATTTACGAGCCGCACTTTATTACTCAAATATGTTTAATGCCAAAGTAATTTTACCCATGTGAGAAACCCCAACTAAACCTCAGATTAATAACCATCTTTAACTAATGGCTGATTGAGATCAACAGACAGGCCTTCAGCTCAAAGTGATTCAGGAGAGATTTTATGTTTATTCAGGTGTTTGCAATTTTACCACCACACAGCAGTCACAGAACTTCAAACCATTGTGACAGACGAGGCAGGTGGAAATGTCTAGCCAACACTGCAGGTAGAATAATGAAAGGAGGAACTTAAACCCCCCAAACACTCCCTGATTATGCCATAGGTCAAATAGTAGCTCAAAAGGCCTTAAACTTTGGGCTTGTGAGATTTCAATGGCGCAGAATCATTTAACAACAATTTAAAACATAAATAAGAAACCATTTAATGCTTGAGAGATGAAATACTGTGATGAATGAAGTTTTTTGGAGCTACATGCCACCTAACATTCTGGAATCCACTATATGACCCTACCACATATAATTATACTGTATTAATAACCCTTCAAATAGGATTGTATCAACATCTACACTATTTAAAAGCTGATCAACAGCCTTTTTTTTTTTTAAATCACACTGGCTGACAACCAGTCATTTCAGTCTTCAAAATGAATGGCGTTCATCCCGTGACTGCATTAAAAACGCACACAAAAAAAACTAGATACACACACGTAACAGCACCCATAACTCAAATAAGCAGAAGGATATATCAGATACGTACAACAGTGAAGATAGATTCATATTTAATCACAAATTTATTAACAAAGACACCAAGCCAAGCAGCTTTTGTCAGTAGAATGTCATATATAAGGTCAAACAGAACAAACACACAAAGCAGCTACAATATTGCACTTTGTCAGAATGCAGAGAAGCAGCCCAATGCAGAGAACATACATGCAGTTTATAACAAACCTGCATGAACTTTATTCATTTTCCTCATGGTTGCTTGTGGAGTTGAACCTTGCCTTCAGTGGTCCATTTTTATTCTTAAAAAAGTGGTTCATTCTTTGGATAAAAGGACTGAGATTTATTTATACCATTAAATCATAAAGAGTAATTGACTTACCAAACAGTAAACCATCTCCATCATTAATTAGAGACCTGATCTGGTCACTCTCAGGTCATGTAACCTACTTCATGACTGTTCATAGATACAAATTTACAGTGCACATACAGATGTTTATTATAACTGATTTTAGCTCTTCCTCAGTTGATGAAAAGAGGCAGTACACATTTCTTCAATAATCCTTTTCAAAAATATTTTGTCTTGTTCAGATATATGACCAATATGAGAAGTTAAATAGAACCAGTCCTTCAACTCACCTACATCAATCTGTATAACTTTATATTAAAAAAAAAAAAAAAAAATTGTAACAGATAAAGAAGTAAAAAATTGTCAGATGACAACTGTAAGAAAAGGCTGGTAACCTTTTCTCCATGAGACCAGTGAAGTGCAGTTTTCCTTGGTTTCTTAAACCTTTGATCCACATTCTTAATTATGGACATTTGAAAGAAAAACATCCAACAGGACCATTTAAGGCTTCTTGAGTAAGCTGATACAACAACTGGGAAAAAAAATAATCTAATGCCATAGTAAAACATTACAGAATGTAAACAGAGACCTTAAAACAGGTGTGGTTCATAATTTACCACAACAAAATTTATTAAAAATAAATTAGTCCAGTAAAAGCCTGACAAAGTTATGAAGATGAACATCTAATGTTACTGAAAATGAATTGGGTAGAAAACAAATAGGAATAAAGCATATTTACTACAACTATACACACACATTCAAATCACACAGTTAGATGTTGCCATATCCTTCACACACATTAGACAACAAGATGACAAAAAATGATCAAATAAAAGGACATACAGAGCATTAATCATTGGGTTGAAAGTGCCATAAATGTATAAATCCCTAACCTGAGCCCGAATAATGTGCCAAGTTCAATTTTATTTCACAAATCAAAATGCATTTCAGTACACACACTTCTGGGTTTGGGAGTGGGTTGAGAATGCATGATTGTTAGTTGCACTTAATCAGCAGTTGATCGTATAATTTCTAGTGTTGTCCGAAGACATTACACAAGCAAATTTGTTTACTTAGTTCTGGAAAGTAAAGGCAAGTAAACGTAAACATCTGTAAAGGGTTTCCTGTGTTTATTTAAAAAAAAAAAAAAAAAAAAAAGGTTGGGAGAAGGGTGTAGAAGTTGCCTCAGTCTGTGCCCTCACTGAACCCTCTCGACTTCATCAGCACGTGCTATGCAGAGCTTCAATGCGCTAGGTCAGTGTGACTGGCACTCAGATCCCGACTCTTCCTCAGACGATTATTTCGCTCCTATCCATGATAAAGGAGTGAAGAGAAAAATGGAGAGTTCAAACTGGTAAATCCTGATATACTCTAATTAATACCATTAAGACCATTACAAATCATTGCGAATCTCCTACATATTTACAGTTGAGGCCAAAGATATTCAATCACCTCACTTTTCAGCTTTAATTAATCACAACAGAACTGCAATGGGTCAAATGTTTACATGCACCAAGTTCTTAAAATCTCTTTAAACAGTCCGAAACATTCCAGAAAGTAATGCAAATCTTCTTATTGCCCAATAGCACACTTAGGAATTAACTGGGAGTGTACCTGTGTCTGTAAAAGGGCCTGCATTGAGAGACAGTGCATGTTTGCCCTTGATAGCACAGGAAAATCCAAACAACTCAACCAAGACCATAGAATCAAAAAAAGTGGACCTCCAAATCCGATTCCTCCTAAAGAGCAAGTTACAAACAGCAGATGGTACCACAAACATCTGTTTAAACAATTGTATGCAAATCTGTTTAAACAATTGTATGCAAATATACAAATTGTAGATTCACACAGACACGGCCTCGTTCAGGAAAGAGTCACAAATTAACTCCCAGGCTTGAACGAACTTTTGTCCAAATGGTTCAACTGAACAAGATAAAGGCACTGGTGAAGGAGTTGGAGTTGGCATCAGGTACCAAAATATGTACATCCACCATTAGGAGAGTTGTACATCACCATGGACTGAAAGGCTGTAATGTAAAGCAGAAGCCTCTACTCTAAGACCAGCATAAAATTTACAGAAAGTTTGCAGGTGATTACCAGCTTCTGAGCCTACAAACTACAAACCTGACTGATTTACACCAGCTGTGTCAGGAGGAATGGGCAAAAGTTCTGCAAAATATTCTAAGGGTAGCCTTCCACAAGCTTCTAAGTGGTTACGTTCAAGCAATTAAAAGGCAATGCCACTAAATACTAACAAAGTGTATGTAAACTGTTGACCCACTGAAAATTCATCCATCCATCCATCCATCCATCCATCCATCCCGCTTTTCATACACAGAGTCGCGGGGAGCATGGAGACTATCCCAGGGAACTCAGGGCACAAGGCGGGGGACATCCTGGACGGGGTGCCAACCCATCACAGAGCACAATTGCACTCACACTACGGACAATTTAGAGATGCCAATCAGCCTACAGCACATGTCTTTGGACCGAAAATCTGATATAATAAAAAGCATCTTAAATAAATCTGTGTCTTTTTGGAGATAAAAGATACCCTAATTGAGGAAACATTGGCATACAATCACTATGGCATACTCAAAGACATTCAAAGTACATCTTTCACATCTCTACACAATTCGTGTTGCCATAGACTCTGTGGCAACACGAATTGTGTAGAGATGTGAAAGATGTACTTTGAATGTCTTTAGCCTCAGTGTATGTAAACCTTTGGCCTCAACTTTACCATTAATTTTCAGTTTCAGAACATTTATAGTTCAATGAATCAAGACTACTGTATAACAGAGACACCAAATGACACCATAAAGCCACGCTTACAGTCCGACTGGCATGGAGAGAAGGTTTCTAAAATGAGAATACATACCAAAGTTCTCAGGCTCATCACAAATCTGTATGAGAACAGTTTAGTTATTTCAGTAATGAGACACTGAAATGTGTTTTCAGCGGCATCTCACACCCACACAGGAAATCTGACTAGACTAGTCTTAGCCAAAGTGCTTTCCAAATATCGAACTTCGGTTGCATACAGAGACTCAGATGTTGCACAAAGTGGACCATGTTGTATCATAGTTCAGATCTCAAGATTTCAGACATTTAAGAAGCCTTTATTTTGTCACATATACATTACAGCACAGTGGAAATCCCCCACCCCCCCCCACCCCCCGCACCCCCCGCCCCCCGCACCCCCCGCCCCCCCCGCCCCCCACCTATCCCAGCTTGTTAGGAAGCAGGGGTCAGAGCACAGGGTCAGTCATGATACAGCACCTCTAGAGCACATAGGGTTTACGGCTTTGCTCACATTTGACTTTCATATGAAGGATGAAGACCCACCTCTTCCTGAAAAAAATTATGACCATTACTTTGCTGAACTAATTCTTATGTAACGGGATTGTAGTATCCTTAGACAATGGAAGTATTCATAGGCCTATTTGGACTAATGTAAGGGTATGTATTTCCATAGAGACTGTCTGTTTGATAAGATTGTCTGCTAAATGCTGTAAATGTACTTGCAAGATAAGGATATTCAAGAAATTGTTTCTAAGGATATTTTAGGGCCATCGAATATTAAGACTCCTAAAAGGTTGTGCTATTTAATGCAATATTTGATAGGTTTGTGATGTTACTGCTCAGAAAATTCAGTTCCATGCAAAAATAAACACAAACACCACATCTCTTAAAACATTTCCATATTTTGAGTTGGACAAGAATAAGTAATATCTCAATGTTTTGGAGTAAAATTATTTGAACGATTATAAATCGTTATCCCTATGTGGCACTCATATCTTTGAATATTAATTTATTCAGTTGGTTGATTAACAAGGTACTAGAAGAAGTTACCATTGGTGGATTCAGTCATCAGTGTCACTCCTATAGGTTATTTTAGGGTTACTGTGGAAATTAGTAGACACAATGTGATATGAGCTGTTAGTATCTGATGGCGTTCGTGTTGTTATACACATAACCAATTAATAAACAAAGTTACGCTGCAGTTTGCCACGCTGGCCTCACTTGGTACCAATGAAAAGTGTGAGAGAAATACAGACATGAAGTCAGGGAAAAAAGTTTAATACACAATGAATGAAAGAGTAAGGGCGCAAAAGAGAGAGATTCTTACTTTGAAGAGTTCGCCCACAGGTTTGTCCGGTACGTTGAGAACCCCCAGAGAGCTGGCCCTCTTCATGCTGCTTCCGAGAGAGCCACATGCAAGCACACTGTCAGTCAGGTCAAAGGGCAGGGGTGAGGGGGTGTGTGTGTGTGGAGCGTATGGATGGCTGTGAGGCACGGCTGTGCGTTTGTTAACCGTATTAATGCAAGTCACACACAGGTTAGGGTCACTCTACAAAACAATGTGATAGGTCTATTAAAATGAACACAATGAAGCAAGCAGTACTGTGTATGGAGCGTTATTCATATACTGACACAATGCCGAAGGACGGGTGTTTACTCGCTTAGGGTTAGAGCACACATCGGACACCAATGACCTTCTCACAACTATTACACCGTTCGACCTCATCTAAACATATTTACGTTCACACCACTGCATAGAGGCTTTGTCTTTTAGCTTAGCAATGCTGCAGAGCCACTGGGTAACTCCCTAACTGGTATAATAATGCAGCCATGGGTACACTGGCACCGAAAGAGCACTCCAAATAAGAGACAGATACAATCAGAACCACAAAAAGAGCTCTGAACTGGAGCTGAAACGACAGGAGAAGAAGAATGTGTGGGAGAATTCAAGAAAGACAAACTGAAATTTACAGCATGGCAAGTAGAGGAATAGAAGAAGAGAATCAAAAGCCAGGGTGAGCAGAAAACATGAAACTAAAGAAGGAGTGAGAACGTGAGATAAAATGGAGTAAGCAAGCATGCTGTAGACACTGGATTTGCATGGAAACGTTTATTCAAATAAACAGTATAACAGAAAGCACTTTACATACCAAAAGGAAACCATGCAGACAAAATGAAAACAAACAGTAAGACAAATAAAAAAAATAATAATTAAAAAAAAAAGGGTAAAAACAATTATTTAAAAATAAATTAAAACATAATGAGAGTGCAAAAAATTAACTAAAAAAGGAAACAGGTTTTTTTTTTCCCTGGGTGACCATACTGTACGGCACACATATGCACAAAAACACTTAGATTCATTACTCTGGGTGGAATTATGGTCCTCCGGAAAGAAAAAAAAAAACCCTCATACATTATTCAGAGGCTGCTTCCTTTTTCAGTTTAATAAATAAACACCAGAATGTTACAGAGTGAAAGGCTGACATTAGCATTAAGTTAGTGACATTTTGGCATATCATGTTATCACTTGTATGAGAGACAGATGTAACAGGACACATGAGAGCATCAGCCAGCAAGCTAGTCTTTCAGTATAATGCACTGGAAACAGTTTTCCATTTTCTGTATACCCAGGATATACAAGTCAAGCAAGTCAACCCTTTCATCCATTAAGAGTGTTTAGTAGAGCAGGAGACAGAGCCAGAGATGGTAATGTATACATGCTTTAAAATGTAAAGCTTTGTTCATTTTTACATCCACCCAGTTTTGTTCTGTCACAGTTCCCTGAAGTTGTAATTTGTTCTTTGTGGCCTACAAAAACACAGCTTTTTCATAAATTACAGTATAAAGCATGTGCTGTTTACTCATACCATATAGCATTTCTACTCATCTGTACAAGTCTGTATAAGTCTCCAGGATTATTTGTTTTTCTATTTTTCCTTGACTCAATCACATTCCCAACGCCGTCCTCATAAAACTCTAGTCCCATGACACATTTGTAATAAACTTCATTTAATTCCCTGAAATCCTCTGCTTCATTTCATTCATTTCCACTACATTTAGTTCTATTGACATCTTACAACACTATTTTGGTTCCCTTCACTTCCTTGGTCCCTGGCCATTCAATACTCCCCAACATGTTCGTACTCCCTTTCAGTTTAAAGTCAAGTAGGGGGGTCAACTGCTGCATCCACAAACTAGCCCCCAGCAGGGTTTAGTAAAAACCTTATAGTCTCAACCTATTACACTTGTTTCACAACAACGCACCAGTCAATATCAGTGTTTTGTCCTACCCAGGGTCAGGTCCGTAGCTGGGTAGTTTGGGGTGTTGGGAGGTGAAAAGTCTGAGAGGGAAGTGGGGTAGTACTGATAGTTACCCAGGATTCTTGGGTTCGTTTTCTCGTGAGCCGCCTCCTTTGAGCTTGCGGACGAGTTTCTCACTGCTACGGCGAATTGAGGCTCGGAGTTTACTGAAGGAGCCGCTGCGCTTTAATGAGCCCGAGCCATCCTGCAGACAGAGAGGCTTCAGTGTTACACACACACAAAAAAAAACAACAACTCACATTTACCACAAAGCAGTGCAGAAGTCTGTCAAACACATGGAGAATCATTTCAACAATTACTATGCTGCTTAATCATTTCTTAAACTGTACTGAATTTCTGATAATCATGCTGTGTGCAGGGGTTTAGATCTTCATTCTGAAGTTTCAGTAATGATCTGGTGACCATTTATACAGCTGAACGTGATTCTTGATCGTATCATATTCGCTTCTCATCACACCAAAGCAGTAAGAAGTTCTGTGAATTTGAATATAATTAATATATAAATGTATTGTGGGCAGACTGACAGCTTAAACTAGATCATAGAGATTGAACAGCAACAATGATTTATTTTATTTTTACTGTATTTATTTTTGATTTACTGTTGATTGCACAACATATGAATTTCCAGCAAATTAATCTCCGTTTCACTTTGTGATGCCACATTTTGGGTGATTAGTTGAATGTTTGGCACTACTCCGGTTTGGTTTACCCCTCTTCGCTCTGCTGCAGTCTTCTCTGTTTTGTATCCTGAGCATTGCTCCTTATCCAAACAGCCGAGTAAGGTGTGCAGATGCAAGGGAAATGGCCGAAGATATACAAAAAGGACATGTCAAGAAAGTCAGAACACCGACACAGAAAAAATTGACCACCACCTCCAAACCAATGACAATTAATCAGACACACACACACACACACACACACACACACACACACACGACAGGTCAAATGGTGAAAGAGATATGCACATAGATACGGAAATACATACAAGGAATCAGGCAAAGCTGTAGTAAGCACACAGTCAGTTTATTAGCGTTAAGAAAGACAAGATGCAGCATCATCAGATAGTAGTAAGAAAAGAGGTGCATACAACTCCCAAAACATGTCCCTGTTCATTTCATTCTTCTTCTTCTACTCATGCACTCCTTACATTTTCTCTTCCTACGTTTCAGACACCATCTACAGGACCTCATATTAATGATCATTAAGTAAGAAACATTAAAAATGGGATGAGAACAATAGACAATACTAGACACTGCAGCTCAAAGATATAATCATGCTACTGTACAGAGAGTTCCTGAAAAAAACAAAACAAAACTGTTTTCTAGTTTCTTTAGAGACAGACGGGAGTGTGAGAAGACATGAATCAGAAAGGGACAGAAAGTGAGCATCACTGTAAGGGTCACTGGGTAAACACAGATCTGTACATCACATATCACAGATCTCATGAAGATACTTAAATGAGAGAAAACCTGCTTGCTGCCAATGCTACAAATGGTCCTCAGAACTAAAGTTAAAGCTCACTGAGGTGCCTGGCACAAGCAGAGAGTCCTGAATGACAGACAGAGACATATAAGACTTGTACAAGGGTATACGAACGAGATTTGTGAGTCCAGCGAAATACGCTTGAGGTGGAAGGAGGAAGTCCACATTACAACAAAAGCAGTAGGACACAATTTCTCGAGTCCCAAGTGAGTCATGCTTATGTGCTGTGTGGCAAACTCACATTGCCATAATTTCTTGCCACGGGTTATTATATCATGTGAACGTCTGCTTGGACCATCAGATTATTACGAACATGCATTATCACTGTATAAACTATATTAGTCCAATAAGATTTTCATTCTGGTGCTGTGTGGTAGGGAGCACCTCCAGAATTTGAATTCTGCACAGCTGGATGTTGACTACATATGAGAGCAATGCAAGCAATGCCACAGTAGTGTTAAAGGAATAGCTCAACCAAAAATGAAAATTGTGTCGTCAATTACTCACCCTCAAGTCGTTCCGAACCCATAATACCTTTCGTTCATCTTTGGGACACAAATCAAGACATTTTTTTTATGAATCCTGGTAGATTTTTGTCCCTCCATTTGCAATCCATATAACCAAAACTTTCAAGATCCAGAAAGTTCATAAAGGCATAGATCTCCGACGTGCGTTCACGGGAGAACCAAATCACGTTCATTTTTGGGTGAACCAACACTTTAACACTGCACAAGTACTGGATCTGATGTAAAATGGACATTAGTCACAAATCTGTACAAGTCAGTTAGTAAGAGTGTGGTATATGACACAGACTGAATTTTAGATTGACGGACAGATACACAGATAGTAAAGACAGATAACAGATCAAGAGGCGTTAGGATCGAGGAAATAAATATAATACTTATACAGTGCCACAATTGAGTCAGCCCTGACAATAGAGAAAAAGCCAGGGCTGGCCCCACACAAGACTTGTTAAAGCATATCTGAGCTGCTTTGGCCAGCTAGAGCCCTGATGCAGGAGGATGAAGAAAGGAGCCAGTCGGAGAGAGCAGACGGAAAAGGGCAAAGGTGCAGAAGGAGGTGAGGTGAGTGTCCATCATGCAGAAGGTAAGTTCTATAACCACAACAAGGCATCTGGAGTTACACCTGTACAACCGCACAAGAGACAGGCAGAGAGAGAGACAGGCAGAGAGAGAGAGAGAGAGAGAGAGAGAGAGAGAGAGAGAGAGAGAGAGAGAGAGAGAGACAGAGAGAATAAAAGAGGAAGTAGTGTGAGTAGGCAGGGGGAAAGAGAAAGAGATTAAGAGACTGCACAACAGGAGATACAACAGCATGTTACATTAGTAGAGATTAAAAGTATAAGAGAGATGGAAAATGAGTGGACCAAACACAGGACACAAGAAAGGAGGGTGGACTAATATCAGACAGTAGTCCCAATACATTAGTCAGACGTGTGAGTAACAAGCTGTGCAACTACAGGGCAAAACAGCTACAATGTCCTTAAAAAAAAGAATAACACCTTGCAATATTATAAAAATTAAAAGTGTTAAAAAATATATATATATTTTTTTTTAAATCGGTGAAATTAATTTTAAAAAAAGCAAACAAAAAAAAAATCTCTCAAGTTAGTGAATATAACTATACATCAAGTGTAATTTATACATTTCAGCGTTTGAATACCTATTCAACATGCCGTAATCAGTAAAGAAATATGGTTTTACAGCAAAGTCAAAAGCACAAGACAAGTCCCACTGGGGTTCCCTTCACAGCTTTACTAAATAGTATCTCTTCTTCTGGCCTGAGCAGACACGAGGACACAACAACACAGAGAAAAGTAACACCACAAGCTAACAAACCATGGTGACGTGAAACAAAGGGGAGCAGCACAAAGAAAAAAATAAAAAGCAAAGAAATGAGAATGATAACGTCAGGAAAGGATTTAAAAGACTGACTAAGATGGAATAGTGGCAAGAAAAACATATGAAATCAGAAGACATTAATATAAATATCATAGTTCAATAAGCAGACTGTTGACCCACTCAGCACACACACACACACACACACACACACACACACACACACACACACACACACACACACACACACACACACACACACACACACACACACACACACACACACACACACACACACACACACACACACACACACACAGAACATCACACTTAAGAGAAGTACAGAACACACAGCCCATGCCAGCATATTGTGTGTAACCTTAACATGAACACCCTGATGAATGTGTATAAGTTTGGTAGGCGATGAAGGCAAACATACATTCTTCTTAATTTGTGCCTGACAAACATACAATTTAATTTAGTTTGTTAGTCTGTTAGATATTATATTACAAGCAGACAAGGACAGATAATGCTACAAGAAAAAAAAGTTAAGAGAGAGTGAGAGAGAGAGAGAGAGAGAGAGAGAGAAAGTGTGTGAGAACAGACTCTAACCAGCCTGATGGATGCAACTACAGTCTACACCAGTCCTGAGGGCAGGATGTTTATGGAGAGGAATGCTGAGTGGTTGATTTGCTGCTGTTGCTACGGGAGCAGAGCAGTTCAGATCCAAGTTTGCACAGAGACTACAGCAGAGGTATGAGGGTCAAAATAGCAACTAAGAAGCTCGTTCAGCTTCTTCTAAAGGCCTTCTACAAAAAAGAGTTAGTTAACAGTGTGGCATTTTAGATCATCCATGTGTATATCTTATATTGATTCTTACTGATGTAGTGTCATGTAGTGTCATGAATTTGCCATTGCTTAACAAACCCTACATTTATTATTATCTCGTAACACCAGAATACACATTGAAAAAGTCTAACAGTGTAACCCTTTACATGAAAGAATGATACACATGAAGAATGAAGGGTTTCTAATTTCAACCTACAAGATGTAAAAGTACATTTACTTCTTTCCTTCAGTAAATGAACTTTATGTAATAATTAGTATTTTAATATGCCATACTGAATATACAAATGGGTTAAAAAGCTCTATGCACTATGCACTGAGTGAAGAATCATTAGGAGAAGAAATCACTGTGGTTAAAGTGAGACTACTATAGTAAAGCTCTACAACAAATCAGATAGTCAGTTGTATCTTATCACCCAAAGGACCCATTTCATTCAGTGAAGCCTAAATATTAATAACATTAAGCAACCATCAGTACAATTTCATGAGAAAATTTTGGTTTGCTCCACTATTATACAGGTCTATCCAGGATTTCGTGATCACACAAATTAACGCAAAATCAAGAAAACTCCACAATATTCAGAAGAGCTTGCAATGTTTGATAAATTACAGCAGATTTTCCCCGGGGCCAAACGTGTCATGTGACGTCATCACAACGTGCATTCAGTCTAAACCCTCTTTGATTCACGTGAGTCGAACATGAGTACAGCTAAAAGGTCTCATTTACCAACAAATATCACTGCAAAGGCCTGTGCAAAACCATTTTGGGCAATTGCAATTTCGCCAATTCAAATAGTTTTCTGAAAAAAAAGCACACAAAAAACTCCATAAGTTGCATCACATACTTTGGAAAAAGCCACAGAAAAATCACGAAATCCTGTACAGACTGATTATAGCATACTATATGTTTAATGTGTCTACTGGCACACTGTGCATCTGTCTCATGTGCATTATGTATTCCTAACTCCTAATGCAACAGTAATAACAGGAAATATAAGAAAAAATTCTTCCTCACTTGACCAAAATTTTTTTTTAATTTTTTATACATATAATATAATATTATATACACACACACACATACATATACACACTATATATATATATATATATATATATATATATATATATATATATATATATATATATATATATATATATATATATATATATATATATATATATATTAGTTAGTGCATTTGGAAAGTATTCACAGCGCTTCACTTTTCCCACATTTTGTTATGTTACAGCCTTATTGGATTAAATGGATTAAATTAATTATTTTCCTCAAAATTCTACAAACAATACCCCCCAAATGACGTGAAAGAAGTCTGTTTGAAATCTTTGCAAATGTATTAAAAATAAAAAACAAAAAAAAGCACATGTACATAAGTATTCACAGCCTTTGCCATGACACTCAAAATTGAGCTCAGGTGCATCCTGTTTCCACTGATCATCTTTGAGATGTTTCTACAACTCGACTGGAGTACACCTGTGGTACATTCAGTTGATTGGACATGATTTGGAAAGGCACACACCTGTTTATATAAGGTCACAGTTAACAATGCATGTCAGAAAACAAACCAAGCCATGAAGTCCAAGGAATTGTCTGTAGACCTCCGAGACAGGATTCTATCGAGGCACAGATCTGGGGAAGGGTACAGAAACATTTCTGCAGCATTGAAGGTCCCAATGAGCACAGTAGCCTCCATCATCCATAAATGGAAGAAGTTTGGAAACAGCAGGACTCTTTCAAGAGCTGGCCGCCCAGCCAAACTGAGCGATCGGGGAGAAGGGCCTTAGTCAGGGAGGTGACCAAAAACCCAATGGTCACTCTGACAGAGCTGCAGTGTGTCTCTGTGGAGAGAGGAGAAAATTCCAGAAGAACAACCATCTCTGCAGCACTCCACCAATCAGGCCTGTATGGTAGAGTGGCCAGACGGAAGCCACTCCTCAGTAAAGGCACATGACAGCCCGCCTCGAGTTTGCCAAAAGGCACCTGAAGGACTCTCAGACCAAGACCAAGACAAAGATCGAACTCTTTGGCCTGAATGGCAAGCGTCATGTCTGGAGGAAACCAGGCACCAGTCATCACCTGGCCAATACCATCCCTACAGTGAAGCATGGTGGTGGCAGCATCATGCTGTGGGGGATGTTTTTCAGCGGCAGGAACTGGGAGACTAGTCAGGATCGAGGGAAAGATGATTGCAGCAATGTACAGAGACATCCTTGATAAAAATCTGCTCCAGAGTGCTCTGGACCTCAGACTGGGGTGAAGGTTCATCTTCCAACAGGACAACGACCCTAAGCATACAGCCAAGATAAAGGAGTGGCTACAGGACAACTCTGTCAATGTCCTTGAGTGGCCCAGCCAGAGCCCAGACTTGAACCCGATTGAACATCTCTAGAGAGATCTGAAAATGGCTGTGCACCAACGCTCCCCATCCAACCTGATGGAGCTTGAGAGGTCCTGCAAAGAAGAATGGGAGAAACTGCCCAAAAATTGGTGTAACCAGCTTGTAGCATCATACTCAAAAAGACTTGAGGCTGTAATTGGTTCCAAAGGTGCTTCAACAAAGTATTGAGCAAAGGCTGTGAATACTTACGTACATGTGCTTTTTTTGTTTTTTATTTTTAATAAATTTGCAAAGATTTCAAACAAACTTCTTTCACGTTGTCATTATGGGGTATTGTTTGTAGAATTTTGAGGAAAATAATGAATTTAATCCATTTTGGAATAAGGCTGTAACATAACAAAATGTGGAAAAAGTGAAGCGCTGTGAATATTTTCCAGATGCACTGTATAAAACAGACAGAGACTGACTAATCCCAAATTTAAAAATAAATGCTCTTTATTCAGCTGAAATTATTTATTGTATCCCTAAAGACATTCTGGTTTTAATGGATAGTGATTTTATCTAAACATTAATGCATCTGATTTGTGTGATTAAACCAAAGAACCAAAAAACTTTCCTCCAACAATAAAGAACTTGGATGCACTGTAGCCTTCACCCCCAGTACTTCTAATGACCTATTCAAACCGGACACCTTAATGTGTTCTGCACAGCCACTGAACAGTGTGTGTTTGTCTGAGTAAGTGTGTGTGGCCGGGCAGTGTGTGCTGCACTTACCCCATTCCATTCGACGCTCATACTCACTTCCTCTCCTCCATCTGGGCCACTCTCGTACTTCACCGTGTCAGATATCAGACTCTCTCTGCTGCGCTGCTTCTCCCGAGCCTCTGGATCCCCCAGAACCTCCGCCACACGCTGCTTATGGGTGGAGTCCAGACCCTGCAAGAGGTAGGTAGGTAGGTATGTGTGGATATATAATATATGACTTACAGGCATGCCTTTCAACTCCCAATATGCATTTTAATTAATACAGAAATTAGTACATTGGTACACAAATGATAAAGTAAACCTTTTTTCGGGAGCGCATAGCAGCCTCCTCCAGAGTCTCAGCAGCCTCAAACTTGCCCTGCCGCCTGTACAGGGCACCCAGGTTCTTCAGTGTGGTCGTTACAGTGGGGCTACAGGGAATACATGGAAGAGCATATATAAATCCTGATCAAAGCTAAAGCTGCAGCATTTTATAGAAAATACTGGCAATGTGTCAGATATTAGGAAATCCTCTCACTAAAAATTTCAGAAGCTCACAGCAAACAACCACACAGTTTGGCAAATGTGGATATGGATTCAGACGTGACTAATCCCACAGACTGCCAAACACAGTACTCTACCATGGTACCATATGATCAGTCACCTGGGTGGCTAAAAAAGAAGAAGAAGAAAAAAAAAGAAGAAAAAAAAAGAAAAAAAAGAAAAAACACCATGTATAACAACAAAATAATTCTGACCTGTCCACTTTGCAGGCCTTGTACCAGCCACCGTACTCTACAAATGGGGATCCATCTTTCTGCTTCCCCTGAAATATTAAACAAAATCATTTACAACCATCATGATATTCTTTATATTCCCAAGTGGTGAATTTTCACTTCTCCTCACTTTACTCTGTTCCTCTCTCTCCTCTGCATGCATCCAGATAGGCTTGTTCTCACCTGCACAAACACAAAAAATGAACACACACATTCCAGATCAAGCAACCACTGGAATAAATGGGTTAATCTTTTGGTTTACATGCAGGAAGTTTGCTTCTGAAATCTGTTCATATGACTCAATTACACAATTACCAGAACTCATTCTAAAGCCAGCAACAGATAACATCTTACCATCTACAGAGCCAAACTCCCTCTCATGAGCTCGTGTGAGGATCTCTTTATAGAGAGTCTCTGCTTGCTTAAACTTCCCTTGCTTCAGATAACATGAGGCCTGAGAGAGAAAGAGAGACACACACAGACACACACCTTCTTATTAATGTTGACAGCAAAAACACAGGGGGCATTGCCTACAAGCCTACAAATAGATACAAAGACAATCATTGATGTCAAGTTACTGCACTCTGACAGATACTCCATCTGCTAGAAAAATGTTTATTTGCAGTGAGAGTTAAATATACATGGTTGAGTTTGAACACCAGCGGTCTCATTTATCAGAGCATACATACAACAAGTTCAAATTTTGTTTGCAAGAGCCGCCAGTAAGGACTAGAAAAATTGCATTTATCACAAGTGCATATGCACAGCTGTACAGAATGCACAATGATAAATCCTACAAATTCTAAATTGCTCTGCTTGTGCACTGACGCACTTGTTTATATACAGAAATGCTCCCAAATTGCCATAAATACTCAAAACCTCTCTTTAAATGGGGGATTTCAGCACTATTTGCACGTAATCTATTGGTATTATTATATCTGGAAAGCCTGCAATTGTGTGAAAATCCCTCATTATTGCGGTCTATTTGCTGCCTTAGTTGGAAATGTAATGTATTGCAGCATGAGCAGACGTGTCAGTATTCGGCTCATAGTTGGGTGGGAAATGCACATATGAGTAGAAACGTTTGGAGAAAGGTTTTCATCCATAGTTTACTCTCAAAACTAAGCACACTCATGGCTGATAAATGAGATCCCTGGGGCAGTAAAAACAGTTTAAAAACAGTGGCATGGAAATCACCATACGCATGACCCATGTGCACCATGTGTGAAAGCAATGTGCTCCTGTAGACGGACATGGAATGACCTGAATGTCCAAAGTTCAAAATGTCACTACAAGCAATGGCATGCTGTGATGCTGAGAAACATGATCTCTTCTCAATATACTGTACAGAATCAAGCACTAGTTACATAAAGGAAATAAAATGCTTCGTGGAGGACACACACTACCGGTCAAAAGTTTGTAGACCATCGACAGAAATGTTTCTCATGATCTTAAAAATCTTTTGATCTGACAGTGTATGATTAAATGTTTGAAATCGGTGTTGTAGACAAAAATGTAATTGTGCCAACATATTCATTTCTTTCATTAGAAAACTAAAATTTTATTTACAAATAAATATTTTTTAAATGGATTACTTGGAGCAAAATATTCTGAAAAGCAGTCAATAAGTGTCCAGCGTAGGTGGGAACTCCTTTAATACTGTTTAAAAATCATCTTGGGGAGATTCTTCACGAAATCGGTTGAGAAAACACCAAGAATACATTTCTGGAAATTCTAGGCAAAAAAGGTGTCTACTTTGAAGATGCCAAAATACAAAATTATTTAGATTTATTTAGATTGTTTTTTTTTATTAATCACAACATCATTCCATTTGTGTTATTCCATTATGTATTATGTAAATAAAAATAAAGAATGAGTGTGTCTAAACTTGTGACCGGTAATGTAAGGGAATGAACTGCGGCAGATTCACTGTGGTTTTTGTATTAGCTGTGATAGTTAACTACAACAAAATGACTACAAAAGCAGCTAAATACAAAGAACGGGACTGATGGATTTACCAGATTGTTTTTGGTCTTGGCTACATTGGGGTCATCAGGGCCCAGCTTGGTCTGATAGATGTTAAGGGCTCTCTGGTAGTAATATTCCACCTCGTCATACTTGCCCTGGTTCTGACACAGCAAAGCCAGGTTATTCAGCTGCTTTGCCACATCGGGGTGGTCTTTCCCTAGCACCTGTCAGACAAACACAAACATTCAGATACTTAAAAAATTACTACAACAAATGTGCATGAAGAGAAGCTACACTGCAAAAAACACAACTGCCAAAGTAAGAGAGAATGACAATGTGTGGACATGCACACGGTAAAGGGAAAAAAGTGAAGGTCTCCAAGATAATCACCATGTAAAATAAATGTATTACATAATATTCTTTTCCCAGTAGCCACCCTTTATTGGTCAGGTCCACCCTTTATTGCATAGTGTACAAGCCTAGACAGCTGCAATTTTAGCCCAGCTATCCTAACTCATAAATCCTAACAGAGCTTTATTGAGGATAACATGCATTAAAGATTGTTATTTCTCAACTGGGCAGTACATTTTGCACAATGTTTTTTACATCATTAAAAACAGTGCATAATTATATACACAGTATTACCCCACCAAAACGTGATGTTTATGCCCATTCCAGAGTCAGAAAATGCTGTATTAATATAACGTGTAAATAAGTGTAACAATGTATTGGGCATACTCGTTGCAAGAAAAAAGATAGTGCTTAAGTCTTAATGGAAAGCTGAAATGACACTTTACGGGTCTTTACATTCAGGAACTTCAAAGATCGTAATGTTCAAAGACAGTTACTGTAATGCAATCACACCAGGTCTATTTTATTATACAGGCACCAAGCTTATCATTCTCCTGCCTTTATAAAACACAAAAAGGAAACACTTTAGACGTTGAATAAGAAATCATTTTGTTACCTTTTTTGTCTTCATTAGAGAACAGTGGGATAACCAAATGAGCTCTATAATGCCCTTAAATATATGCCAATAATAATAATGCGCCACGACTTGTGACTTTCTCCACCGGGTTCTATACACATTCCCAGTAAGCTTATTCATACACAATCCATATCCAATTATGGCGTCGGGAACAAACAATTTCATTAATTCTTATACCCCAGACAGTATGTTCATACGATTATTGTAAAAGAAAATACATTTAACCTTATCCAATCAATAGGTATTAACATCAAATTAAAATTTCTTCTTCAAATACACTCCTGCCCAAATTTTATAGATGATTTACTTCTAGATTAGTGAGTCTACAATATCTGTACCATGAAGAAAATGGGAAGACCCAACAATTACTCCCAGTACTTCTGGATACAGATCTTGAAAAACACTTTCCACACAAACAATATCACCAGTTTATATCGCATACGATAAAAAGTAATCCACAATGTATACTACATGGCATGAATAAATATTTTTGTGCATATATTATATATATATATATATATATATATATAAAATGGGTTTGATTGAGTTTTAAGGAAATTTGCACATACTGCATAGAAATCACTCCTACCCACCTTCTCTCTGATCTCCAGTGCCCTTTTGCATAGTGGTTCTGCCTCTTTGTATTTCCCACGTTTACCATAAAGGACAGCCAAATTATTTAGTGTAGCAGCCACCTAGGACAAAGACACACACACAGTCGAATAAAACCAACAACCGCTCTCAAAACAACAAAAATCAAACAACTGTTTTGATTTGGGCCAAATATTTGAAGTCATCAGAGCTCACAGGAAGTGAGTCAGTTCTGACCCAAGATCACAAACATCGATTCAGCCCCAGTGATCTAATCTAAACACATTAACAGCCCACAGTGTCTTTTATAATCATCCTTTGATTGAGAGGTGCTCCTGAACCCCATGCATGTGTGGGACAAAGTAAGTGGGTTGCAAAAGAAATAGTGAGTGAGACAAAGTGAGGAACAATTCTAACCTCTTTTATACACAGTAAGGATGCAGGCCCTGGTGAAGAGCCACACATAAACTGGTAAGCACTACCAGCTTGAACATACACAAATTCTGCTGCCAATAACTCATTCTCTCTCCTTACTTTGCCTAAGGTTTTCCCAAAACACTGTCAGTTCATCAAAAACCTTTTATGTAAAATAACAGGTGCTACATAACCCCCACACGCACACATACCGCAGGATGGTCTTTGCCCAGTGTTTTCTCTCTGATATCAAGTGCATCATTCAGAAGGTTTGCAGCCTCTTTGTACTTATTCTGATCCCTGAGAAAAGAATACAAATACAAGAATACAAGAGACAGATCCAAAGACATTGTGACAAAAGGCTGCTAAAATCACTGCTATGACCTTTTTAAGAGAGCCTTCATACTATAAACACAGTGATGTGACTACAGCAGATTACTTTCTTAAGTTATGAACAATGGACTGACAGGTCTAAGGGGTAAAAGTTATAAAAGATATCAAAAATAGAGCTTTTATTTTATTTGACCAATTCTGTATGGTTTAATCGGCCATCTTTGAATTTATTGAATCAAACGGCTGTCTACCTTTTTTTATTCAGCTCAGTTGTATCAAATTCAATATTTTTTTTGTTATTTTCAACAGGTGCTGGCAAAAGACTCAGAAGCACATGTGTATCTCTAGAGGTCAGACCTGTAGACGAGGGCAAGAATGTTAAGCATTGTGGCGACATCAGGGTGGTTGTGACCCGAGGTCTTCTCCAAGTCTTCCAACGCCTGTTTACACAGCGGCACGGCCACTTCATAGCGGCCTTGAGAGGCGTACTGGATCACCAGGTTGTGCAGGGTTCGGAGCCGGGCTGGAATCTCATAGCCTCCCTGCTGAGCTGCTGCTACAGCACTGCTGTGTGGGGGCTGGACTACAGAGACAAAAATGAACAGAGACAGACATAGTGAGACAGTAATCTTGGTGCCTTAAAAGAAGAAGGAATCCTCTAAAAATGTAAACAGGGTACATACTTCACACTGGAGTTAGGCTTGACCACAACAAATCTCTATAAAATATTAAAATGCCACAATAACTATTGAGGGTTACTATGACTCTATTATCTTACCAGACCTACAAACGTTCAAGCAGTTTCCGAAGGAACACCACAATTTAATGTTGGAGTATGCAGTTATGAGTTATTGCTAAAAAACAACAACAGCAGCAACAAGAAGTAGTGCCCCCCCACAAAGTTAAACCGGAGATGAGCCACATATGAATCTGCAATGATTGGCGCAGGTATACTGAACTCTCTGATATTAACTGACACCCCTGAAAACCCTGGCCCTGAAAGATTTAAAATAAAATATTTAATTGCATGCTCAAGGTAGCTAAAATTAAGCTAGTAGTTTGTTTTATATCAGTTAACATTGATTAGAGATACCACTGAACTATTTTGGCTAAAAATGGTCAAAGATAAAAATGGCACATTCAGTTTTCAGCCAGAAGATTTTGACCTTAAGAACAGTTCTACAATTAATTATCACAGCTAACACTTCACAAATAATGTTAATGATAATTATAAATGATAAATATAAAATTATTAAATAAATTTTTTGCTCTCCTAAGGAGGAAGACCAATTTTGTTTGGCAGCACACCATCAAAAAATGGTGTACTGCACAAAAAGAAAAGCACCTGATACCAACTGTAAAATACAGAGGTGGACTTTTAATGCTTTGGAGCCGTTTTGTGGCTGGAGGTTGTGAAGATCATGAATTCTGCTGAGTACCAGGATTATTTCAGTCCAAAAACCTTGTTGCTTCTGCCAGGAGATTAAAGCTTGGCCATAGATCTTTCAACAACATAATGCCCTTAAACATACATCCGAATAAACAGAGAAATGGCTGCAAGAAATTTCTGAAACTAGTTTTCATTTGTAGCTTATTGAAAACTTGTAGCCTGAACTACAGAGTCTAAACATAATATAAATGCTTTTAAAATGTTTTGCATAGGGCACAGTCCAAGATCCCTCAGGAAAAAGGCTCAGTGCTATTATGATTTCCGGGGGTGACTTCATTAAATATTAATTGCGAAGGCCTCAATGACTTATTAACCAATACCACACAGTCAAAAATCTCCTACTTAAGAATATTGTTACACAAGATGTTTTGTGTTTAAAAAACCTTAAACAGCTTCCCCATATGTTTATGCTAAAAATACTCATTTTCATGTGAGGTGCCAATAATGATATATTTTGCAAGATGTGTCCTGGTTTTCATGTTGTAAGAGGGAGCTAATCTGAGTGTGTTCAGGCAATCAGTCTGCATCTGATAAACCATAGTGTCCATCTGAATAAAGGACTATCTCCATGACCCAGCCCACACACCCCTTTCATCTGCAGTCCATAGTTCGAAGCAATTAATCAACCAGAAAAAAAAGGAAAAAACACGGGCAGAGACACTGCCTGTAACAAAAACAGTTTTACAGTTCAAAAATTCATACTTCTTTCTCCCCGTATGCATACAAATACAATATCTATTATCTATATCTAACATCTACTGTATATCAATTATTTGAAACTGATACTGTTTGTTGACTCACAGAATAGACACATTAAATTACTAAATTTGAGATTCTTTAACTGTTACAGTTTTAATTAGAACAAGATCTTCAAGTGGTGAGAAGAACTGGAGAAGAGGACACGGATACTTACTGCCAGAGGCTGACTCATCCTGATCATCAGGGAAAAGATCATCCAGAGTCTCCCTGCTCGAGTCAGAGTCTTTGTCATCCTGAAAGAGAGAGAGAGCAGAATATGAAAGATGTAAAGAGAGAAAATATAATAGGGAGAAGTGAGCAAGGAAAGAGTTAGGCTTACTGTTGGGCTGAGATCCTGGTCATATTTTTTTAGCTGATTCATGAACTCCAGGTGCTTCTTTTCCTCCTCCAGCTGGGCCACACTCTGCTCACTCTTCTGCAGCCGCTGCTGCGTGCCTGCCAACTCATCACGCAGCCACTGATTCTCCTGGCACAATCGCCGGACCTGAAACACACAGACACTGTTACACAGAGACCACGAGAGATGGGAGAGAAATCGTGTGTGCATGTGCATTTTCGTGGGCTAGATACCAAGAAACGGAGAACTTGGCTGAGAAGCTAGCTCAAGGAGACACTGCGACTGTGTGTGTGCATACCTGTGCTCGAAGCTTCTGTTTCTCAGCTTCGACTGCACTCAAGTGCCCTGAAAGAGCCATCATTACCTGTGGAGTTGAGACATGGTATAGTATAGTCGTTCTTAAATCCACTTTGTCCTAATGCTTCATTTTAATACTTGAAGAAGAAGATTTAAGAGCTAAACAGAAAGGGGGGATTTTTCCGAAGATTTGGTCATCCAACCTGTGCTTCACTAAGCCCAAGCTCTAGCATTTCCAGCGAGCGCTGAATCATGACGGTCTTCTCTTCGACAGTGCGGCCTTCCTGGGTTTGTTTAAGGCAACGTAGCGTTCCCATCAGACCCTCCAGGATGGCCTGGTGTTCAGCACGCAGAGCCTCCAGCCCCTGCATCACCTCCCGTGTCCGACACAGCAGCTCGTCCTGGGACAGCTTCTCCGCAGGGTCACCCTGCCCCTCCACCTCCTTCACACACACCAAACTCGACATTTCCTCACGCATCCTACACACAAACGCACAAGGAAATATTATAATTTCATAATTTCATAAAGTATTCATAATTTCATAACACCACTTGTTCTTTGGCTTTGTGAATCGATTGTGCTCAGTGTGTAAAGCGTGAGTAGGCTCTCCTTTCGGTCCTGCACACACCCAGAATTTGTGTGCAGTTCATACACCGGTTGTACAGGTTTTATTAAAATGGGAGGAGCATTCACAAAAAGAATCAATTACACTTCAGCAATTTCCATCAAACACCATTTTAAAAATCCTGGGAAAAAAACCCCAAAATAAAATAGTGCAGGCGTTTCAAAAACTTACCTAGAGCTTTTCAAAAACTGACCCTAGAAAATTATGTAAACCTAAGCCTTGACCACTCTACCCGTTTTTTTTTATTTATTTATTTTTTATTCCATTTTATTGTCAGTAACATATGTGCAATGCAAGCGATTTAAAAACCCAAGGAAAATTCCTTGTACTGTCTGACCAGTCTAATGGGAAGTGCTGTAATCCACACTGGAGTGGTGTTATACGGCCCGACGTGAAGCAGGTGCGCCTGGTTTATACTGATGCATAACTCCATTTGCATGTTCAGAAGCAGACGCAACATCTCGCTGTGTATAAAACTGACGTTCGCTAGATGACACGTCAGACCTAAAACTTTCCTGTCTGTCAGGTTTCCAAGTCGAACTGTAAATTCTTTTGCGATTTAATGCACATTGATGTTAAACACATTGATGAGCTCCGTCTCTCTTATACCTTTCCTATATTAGACTGATTGTGCGTTCCTTCATGTCATGGGCTGTGTCTCAAAACAAAACCTCTGATGTTGCACTCAAAAGAATTCATTAATCTAGAAAATCCAGAAGACTGGTATGCAGAACAGAACTTTCAGTAGGTTTGAAGGCTACCTGTAACAGGAAAACTGGTTAGTGTTAGTACACAATAATGGTCTAGAACAGTATACACAGTGCCCTCCGAAAGTATTGGAACAGTGGGTGAACATAATTATTTGTGCTGTACACTGAAGTCATTTGAGTTTGCGATCAAAAGATGACGACAGATCAGAATTTCACCTTTCATTTCCTGATATTACATCTAGACGTGATAATTTGTAGGTGAGCAAAAGTACTGGAACAGACAGTCTTAACATAAATAACACGTAATATTCGGTTGCATATCCCTTGCTCAATACATGATATTGAATCATCAAAATCAGTCTCTGATATTTTCTAATACTATTTTGCAAAATTAATGAATGAAACCAAAGTGGAGTGAATTTCTCTCATGACCTCTAGTATGGGAACCCCTGTAATACTGTAACACTGTCAATTTAATGTTACTTTCGCTAAATCTCACTCCTGTAAGTCTTTCTTTCTCTTCATGTTTTCCTTCTCATCATTTCTTTCACAAACAATACTCTACTACTACTTGAGCATGTCATCCTGTCCTGAGAAAATTAGCATGGGTTTTTGGACCCAAGCTAACCCTCTCACTTAAACTCCACAAAATAATTTTGCATTCTGGTCCATATTCCAGTCCACCGTCAACCTCTGCTCCATTATTCTCAACACAAGCATTATTCCTCTTTAATATGGTTCTGAAATTTAAGTTTGACCACTACGTCAACTCATTTCTTAAACTCTCTGACTAGCACTTCAAGAATATAAAACTCCCAGCCAGTTCTCGCAAACAACAAACAACAAGCTCAGACATGTTTTGTTGTAATTCCTTGCTCAGTCGCCTGGCAAAAGCTGGCTGCGTCGTTACTGAGGTCAAATCAAATGACCCTATAACTTTATATTGCACTAGTTACAATCAACTAGAATTACAGAATTATAAAACGATCAAATTTATTTTCCTCACCAGGAAATCCCTTCATCACCAAGCCTCAGCCTGGCCCAACCCTGAAAGATGCCGACACTCGTAAGATGGTGGACTATTTACAATACTAACTACATGTTATAAAAAAAAAAAAAAAAATTTTTTAAATAAAAACAGCTCAGAAACAAAGCTTGTATTCATGAGGCCTGTAGAATTCTCTACCTGATCTAACAGTAGCAACACATTCAAGGCTGAACAAAAGATGCTATGAATCTGATTGGCAAATGGGAGAGGGTTACAAGGAGTACAACCTACAGTATTTTACAGTATACAACCAAGTCATTTATGGCACTCACCTCATCTTGAACAATAATCACATTTGTAGCAACATTCACAAAACTGAGGTGGCTTTTGCATGAAATGGACAGTGAAAAGGTTCTCTAGAGCAAACTTTCCAAAATAAGTACAGAAGCTTTCGCTTTTTTTAAAGAACATTTGGAGTATACTTGACTGGGGCTCTTTAGACCACACAAGCAAGGTATCCTTGCAGTTGCCAAGATCTCCTGGAAAGATAGGGCAAGGCTGCCGAGACATGAAGAGAGGCAAGTTTGATCTGGCAAAGGATTTAAAAAACTGAAAGCAAACACAGCAATGTTGAAACTGAAGCATGCTGGCAAACTAAATCAGAAACATAAAACAACTACCTACAGTACTTAAAATAACAACAGGGGAACAAAAAAAAAAAAAGAAGAAAAACAAAAGAAAAATCAACACTAAATCTCAGTTTATTGAAGCATCACTGTTCCTTACACTCTTATATAATAGAGTAGTGAAGAAAAGAGCCATGACTGCGAGAAATAGGAAGTGGAGGGTTATAACTCACTCCGGGTTTCATGTGACCCAGAGAAAGGCTGGTAGGCTGACATGTGACAACCACCAGGAAGGAAGCGCCAGAGCATGCTGGGAGACAGTGCACTAATGAAGTCTCTTGTGCTTTACTCTATCTTGCACAAATCCTAAGGGAATGATGCAACCATAAAACAACAGATGACAAACCAAACAAAACAACCATGAGCAAATGTGCTCTAGTCTGAGAGCATTCAACAAAATGACAGCATAGATAGAATAAAGCCTTTTATATGCACTAAATATCACAGTCTGGTTATTAATGCAAATTGAGGCACTGGCTGCATAAATACCCAGTTCCCAATATTAGGGCTGACAAAAACATCAGTAGTCTCCTTATTAGATCAGAATAGCAAATCATACCAAAGGGAGGTGTGAACACAGACTACATGTTAAGGACAGCAGTTTCATTACAATTGTTTGAAGTGTAAATTCACATTTTAAAGCCGTGTTCAGGAGGATCTTCTCTTTGCTTTAGACCTTAAATATAGCACTACATTACAAAAACATACACAATGTGTTAATAAGAAGCAGGTCAATTCCCTTCATTCCAAATAAAGTAAAGCAATTCAAAATAAAAATTGAGCTAGAACATTTGCTTTTAGTCATGAGAGAGTGTTTTCAGGCACCACCTTCTCTCACATATTAATGTGAAGGCTAAACGAAGTAAGAAAAGACTCAATTAAACACTACTGCTTGACACAGCAATCACTCCATATTAGTGTATCAAATTTCCCTTTGCATATCCTAATTACAGATCTAAATCTGTCCTGTTTTACAGACACGACATGGTGCTAGAGTAGAGAGAAGAGGAGCGAGAGCTGACAATCTGCAGCACAGATATTCACTGCAGAGTGCTTTTGCTCCAGGCCTTTGACGTGATCGTCAGTCATTCCCTGTATGCCTGAACGCAGATTTCTGCACTCAGAACTTTTCTTTTCATCTTCACCCTCTATAAGATTTTTTTGGCTACCAAGATCTGTATGCAGTACGGCCATAATGCAACTACAGTTTATAGGATTATTCTAACTGGAGAAAGATGTTGAGCAAGAGAAAGCAGACAGGAAATAGGAATGAGGCTTGTACAGGGCTGGTTAGTCAGAGCTGATGTGTTAATCTGATTGAGCTGCAGCATGACTCACTATTCTGTTCACCAGGAAACTTATGAACTCATCAGGAGGAGGATACAACATTCTAATGCTAAGGGTGACAACAACACAGCAACATCACCTCACAACTAAAAGAAAGACCATGTGAAAACTCACAGGAGGGGAGGATATGGTGGCAGAGGACACATTGACATTTTTTCTCATTACTGCTCAGAACAGCATTCAGCCACTTTTGTCTCCATGATCTCAAGCTCCAATATCTCAAACAAATCTTTCCACCCTTACTTCCTCAGCATTTGTCACTGCCATGGATGTCCATGAGCCTTTATATTTTGAGAAATTGGGATTGCTGCGTTCGTTCTGTAGACCGCCTACCTAGTTCAATCCTGATTAGGTCTGCAATGAGATGCTATTCTGATAATGCTAAATTTAGGGTGCTGAATCAAACCCTGGAGCATTTTCCACTTCGGTGTGGCTCATTTGGGAAGGTGTGAATACAGTAATCACACTACAGTGTGGACTAAAAAAAATGGACGTGCACTATCCGAGTGAGGTGGTATTATTATGGTTTCAATCAACAGGAAGTGACCCAAACATGTTATTTATTTGCAGGGTTTTCCCTAGGATTTAGGTTCCTTAGGTGTCCCTAAGCCTTTCAACGATAAAGAAAACCCTGTATTTGGATGTGTACAGCGGAAGGCGGACGTGAAGCTGAGGAGGAGTTTATCATTAAACAAGGAGATACCTCTACAATCTGGAACTGGTTTGGTTACAGAAAATCAGTTTTACTTAGATCAATGTTTGTGTTTCTGAGGCTCTCAAGATCACAGCTATCACTTGTAGCTAAAAACAGTGGTGAATGATACTATATTTATATCGTCACTGATATCGTCATCGCAATAAATACCAGAAAATATCGTGATATAGTTTTAAGTCCATATCACCCATTCCTAATGTGTGCAGCTTTTTTTGTAGCTGCGAGCTGAGTAACTGAGTCATGAAGTGCAAACTGAGCCAAAGATATTTGGACCAACAAACAAACAAAAAAAAAAAAAATCAAATGAACGGTGGATGCATACACAAAATGGTTTACTCTAGCTATTTATATAATTATCTAGCCAGTTATTGAGCACCACCTAGAGTTGCTCGGGTGCGTTTTGTGATTTCTTCATTCAGTCTCTGTATTTCTGAATGAAAAAGTTTTCCCTGAATATCTTTTCAGTTCTATATGCTTCTCAGCCTTTCTTTTGTGTTTTGGTCCATTATGTGCCATCTGAAACAACCGAAGCCAAACAGCAAATGAACCATAACTATCAACTTCGCTTTAATTCAGACTCAGCAAACTAACAGTTGTGGTCATTCAGTTTAAAGAACAATAATAAAAAAAACCCAACGTGTTTCTTATTTCCGTTATCGGTACTCATCAAACTCGTCTCAGGGAGGAAAAACAGAAGCTCTTCAAAAGGTGCAGATTTCTCCTAATTCTGTTTGAAAAAAAAAGGAGGAAACGAAACACATAGAGCATGCAAGAAGAAGTTGGCCTTCCTTTAAACCTGTAATAAAAACAGATTGAACAATTTCGTCGGTTTGTTTTCTTGGGCGTAAACACTAAACCTAGGTGTTACACCACACCGTCAATCCACATTTCAGCCTTATGTACTGTACACCTCATGCCATAAAGTCTACTGAGTCAAAAAGTAAACATCTATATTTTAAATACATAGACACAATCTTCTACAAGGTCATACAATAGTTTCACTGAAACTACTTCAATGGTTTAAAGTCCTCTGCTGTAAAGGTGGATGTGAGACACCAGGCTGCATCTTCCTAACCAAAACACACAAAACATGCTTTCAGGGACAGCAGACCAGGCTGAATCAAACGACTAACGCCATTGCTTGAATACTAATGCAAAACTAACAAGGCTTAGCTATGTTACAGAGCGATGAAGCATCTCTTCCCGATAAACACAGGACAAATAAACTCCAACACGACCCTTTAAATGAACTCAAGACAACTACATTAGAATATCAATATGACACTTCACTAGCAAACCTAAATAATAAACTAAATATAATGAGGATGTGTTAAACAGCGCCGGGACAACTAAATAATATTGCACTCAATTAATTTTATTTATATAAATAGTAGCTAGAGATGCATCAAGGCGCTCCAACTTTCAATAAGAAGCCAGCTTTCACTAGATTTCCTGATGTCTAGCTAACTTCAGCTAATAACGAGTTCAACCAGCTCAGTGGTAACCTTAACAACTCCCCGAAACATCAATATTACAAAAAAAAATGTTGAATAAATTTCATGTAAAACATTTTCTGTCCAAACATATTGATGAATAAGTAACTGTACTCTGTGACACACACAAAATTGGTTTGCGGCTAACAAGCTAGTTAGCTAACCCTTGCAGCTTCCTCGCTTATCCAGTAAGATCCGCTTCCAGCCCCGTTCACGTCATTTCTAACTCCGGACAATGGATGTTACTTATTGTTCTGATTAATCAGTTCCAGCTACTACATTTACTCGGAATGGATAAATCCAGATCGGGGACTAGCATAGACCTTAGCATGCTAGCTAGCAGTCGTGTTTGACATGAGAGGCTGACACTCCCAGTCAGATTATTCAGTGTGTAGGCTGCTGTTATAAAGTAGACAGAAACACTAATCTTGTTAAACTAGGGAGCCAGAGGGTTGAACAGCACTTACGGTTCTGTAGAACATCCAGCCGGGTCAAAATGTTTATTCGGTAATGTGTCACGGTTCTTTTTTTTTTTTTTTTAGAAAGGAGAGCTGGCTGTTAGGGCTCTGAATGAGCAGCCCATCCGGTGAGGCGGTGAAGGTGCACTGTGTGCGCTGAGATTTCTCTCCAAAACTGCGCGGAGGAAAGATCAACTTCACTGAGGTCCTGCTGCAGGAGCCGCTCTCTCTCACTTACACTCCCTCTCTCTCTCTCTCTCTCTCTCTCTCTCTCTCTCACTTACACTCCCTCTCTCTCTCTCTCTCACTTACACTCCCTCTCTCTCTCTCACTTACACGCCCTCTCTCCTCTTCCTTCCCTCCCTCTCTCTCACTCACTCCCTCTCTTCTCTTCTCCTCTCCTCCTACTCCTCCCTTTCACCTCCCCCTTCCTCTCTCCTCCCCCTTCCTCTCTCCTCTCCCCCTCCTCCTCCTCCTCCCTCTCCCTCTCTCCCCTCCACCTCCACCTCCTCCCTGACTCTCCTCCCTGACCCTCCTCCCTGACCCTGACCCTGACCCTGACCCTGACCCTCCTCCTCCTCCTCCTCCTCCTCCTCCTCCTCCTCTCCCCTCTTCCTCCACCTCCTCCGCCTCCGCCTCCGCCTCCTCCTCCGCCTCCTCCTCCTCTCCCCTCTTCCTCCGCCTCCCTCTCACCTCCTCCCCCTCCCTTTATCCCCTCCCCCTCCTCCTCCTCCCTCTCTCCCCTCCTCCTCCTCCTCCCCCTCTCCTCTCCCTCCCTCTCTCCCCTCCTCCTCCTCCCCCTCTCCTCTTCCCCCTCCTCCCACTCACCTCCTTCTCCTCCTCCCTCACTCCCCTCCTCCTCCTCCCTCTCTTCCCTCTTCTTCCTCTCCCCTCCTCCTCTACCCTCCTCTCCTCCTCTCTCTCCTCCTCCCTGCCCTCCACTCACTCCCTCCCACCCTCACTTACTCATTCACACACTCTGTCTCCCCCTCACTGCTGCTGAGGAAGGCCCCACATGGACGCATGAGATTAAGATGAGATAAAGATGCATGAGATTACTGAGGGTGGTATTTCATGTGAAAACTATAATAAATTTCCTGGTTACACAACTGCATATAATGCACTATATAGTACACAGTTATTGAAGGGAATTATTTATAATTGCACTATCTGATGCCACCAAGATGAGGATGGGTTCCCTTTTGAGTCTGGTTCCTCTTTAGGTTTCTTCTTCATATCATCTCAGAGAGTTTTTCCTTGCCACAGTTGCCTCTGGCATGCTCATTAGGGATAATTTTATACATTTATAATTTATATCCTTCAGTAGTATATATATATATATATATATATATATATATATATATATATATATATATATATATATATATTTCTGTAATGCTGCTTTGTGACAATGTCCATTGTTAAAAGTGCTACACAAATAAATCTGAATTAAATTCAATCATTGATCGCTTATAAATGAACCTAGTGACAACAATGACACCTTGTTTTAACATCCAGCTGCCTCTGTCAGCACTGCAAACCTGCCTCTTTTATTTCCACATAACAATTTGATTGCTTTTACTGATTCAGATTTTCTAGGAAACTAGAACCAGCAGCCACATAATAATATTAATAATAATACTTAAACCCACACTCGGTGAGCCTCACATTCACAGATGCGCTACAATTGTTGCCTAAGCAATCTCAGGAAAGCAGAGCCATACTTTTAGGCAAAGGGATTCAAAAGTGATTTGTAGTTTCACTCATGCTTTGACCACAGACAGTGGTGGAATTCTCTGACTGTAGGAGGAGAGGTCTAGATGAACAAATGAGCAGCAGGGTGGCACTACCGCTGCAGCTGCTACTACTACTGTGGCCTGTGACGTTGTTTGTTGCTACTTTGACCTGTGGTTGCGATTGCTACTGCTCTGACCTAATTTTTTTGTTCTTGCAATTTAAAAAATATATAAATAAATAAATAAAATTAAATGTATTATTTACAAAAGTTATTTATGTTTTTTCTCATCAGTCTGGTCCCTTTTCCCACTTTGTGCAAGTATCTGCACGGAACTTATATCTGCCTTATTGTGTTAATTTTTTTATTAAAACATGCTCAATAAAATGCTGTTTGATATTAAACCCTGTCAGTCATTTGTTGTCTGTATAATATAACAATGAATGGCTAGAATGGTAGTACACAGTTGTATAGACAGGTCTCAAGATGATGTGAGCCAACTTTGGTGAAGATTGGACAAAATTGGGAGGAGGAGTAGCAAAAATGGCAGTTAGATGTAAGCATTTTTAGTATTTTATTGTACCTTTTGACCAGTAGGTGACACTGGCACAAACTTTGTTGCATAGCCTTGGGTCATGGTCCTGAAGCTGCGTACCAAATTTTGTGTCAGTGTACAAAGTCGTTGCTGAGATATAGCCTCACTTCCTGATTGCCAGCTTTGCTGTCAGATTTGTTTTCCCATTATGGGAAAACCATTTGGAGTACTCAGAATTATTTGGATAACTATTGTGGGTCTTACTCTGATGATTACGTGTGCCAATTTGGTGATGATTGGACAAAAATTGTAGGAATACTAACAATAAAACAGTTTTTGAAAAAATCAGCGTCAAACTCGTCTCAACACAGGGAATCCTGGGATACCTGGCTTTTAAATTTTGGACACATGGTTCAAAATTATGACCATAAAAGTACTTCCAAATTTGACCTGATAGTGGCACCAGAGTGTGGTCTCCACAATCGGACTGAGATCAGGGAATTTGGAGGCAAAGTTAACACCTTGAACTCTTTGTCTTGTTCTTCAAACCATTCCTGAACAATTTTTGCAGTGTGGCAGGGCGCATTAACCTGTTGAAAGAGGCCACTGCCATTAGGGATACTGTTGCCATGAAGGGATGTACTTGGTCTGCAACAATGTTTAGGTTGATGGTACGTGTCAAAGTAACATCCACATGAAAGCCAGTACCCAAGGTTTCCCAGAACATTACCCAGAGTATCACACTGCCTCTGCCAGCTTGCCTTCTTCCCATAGTGCATCCGGCCGTCCATGTGACGTAAAAGAAAATGTGATTCATCAGACCAGGCCAACTTCATCTATTGCTCCATGGTCCAGGTCTGATGCTCACATGTCCATTGTAGGCACTTTTAGCAGGTAACAGGGGTCAACATGGGCACTCTGACTGGTCTGTGGCTACGCAGCCCTATACACAGCAAGCTTTGATGTACTGTGTGTTCTGACACCTTTCTATCATAACCAGCATTAACTTTTTCAGCAATTTGTGCTACAGTAGCTCATTTGTGGGATCGGACCAGAAGGGTCAGCCTTCGCTCCCCTTGCACATCAGTGAGCCTTGGGCACCTGTAACCCTGTCGCCAGCTCACTAGTTGTCCTTCCTTGGACGACTTTTGGTAGGTACTAACCAATGCATACCGGGAACACCCCACAAGACCTGCTGTTTTGGAAATGCTCTGTCCCTGTCAACTAACCATCACAATTTGGCCCTTGTCAAAGTCACCCAGATCCTTGCGCGTGCTCATTTTTTCTGTTTCCAACACATCAACTTCGAGAACTGATTGTTCACTTGCTGCTTAATATTTCCCACCCCTTGACAGGTGTCACTGTAACAAGATAATCAATGTTATTCTCTTCAACTTTCACTGGTTTTAATGTTATTGCTGTTCGGTGTACAGTACATACAATTTTCCTTTATAAACCCCAGTAACTAACTGGAAACACATTACCACATTATAATTTACATTTTTTTCTCAAAATCAATTTTCTCTGTTTCTAGATGAAACATGCCTTAATGAAATTTTACCTGTTCATTCTTACACCTATTTACAAGGATATAACAAATGAAGTTCCAAAAATGTCAATTATTGTTAATAATTTTTTGTAATGGTGCATGATATTTATCTTGATTCAAAAATAAATAAATTTTATTTTAAACAAACGTTTCTTTAAAGTTTTTAAATCTCTTAAAAGCATCTTCATAGTACAATTGGTTAGCCTTTTGGTTTTATTAAGTATGCAAACATAGGTGTAAAACTTCCAATACCAGAAAATGTTTGAACGTCAGTAAAATGATCATCTTACCAAAGCAAAGACTGATTGTGATTACTATAACTAACTAAGAGTGTAACTAACAAAAGTGCAACAGCAGGGGACAGTTGAGTTGACATTTCAACTGACAAACATAGCTGAATAGTATTAGTATAAAATTACTAAAGACTTGTTTGTCTCAAAATGTTGCATAGGCAAGGGCTCAGTGTCACGTTACTATCCATCAATGATTGAGCCGATAACAGGTGGACAGTCAGGTAGTGCTTTACATGTGGCATTTTCATGTCTCTATTGCATCCCCTGTGATCATATTTGTAACATATGTCATGTTTTTAACTTGTGTCGGCATTCTTCATTGCCATGTTTTTGTTAATATCTGAATATCTGTTATATTTTTGTTAAAACAGGAGTAGCCCGGGTCATGCAAAATTCAATAATGTCTGGTTGAGACAAAAAAACAAAAACAAAACAGAACAAAAGTGCTTATGTATTTGTACTGCAGAATACAACTGTTTATGTATCTGAGCTGGTTGCATGTTAACGAATAAACCATATAAGTACTATAATGCATTTTTAGATTTACATTTTGACAGATTGCCATCATGATCATAGTTAATGAAATCTTTGTGGAATATCATGATGTTAAGCAGAACAGCGTGGACACAGGAAACTGATTGACAGAGTTTTTATTTGGACATTGTTGTGGGTTTGCCTTTACTCCTCGCTTGACCAGTTACTGTCCTCCAGAAATTATGCAGAGTTACTCTGGCCATCAATGTCGTAATGGTGAAGTTCCGTTTGTACCATTCTCTATAAAATAAAGCGTTTAGGATTATGACAAGCAGTAGCGCTGCACTGTTGATCACAATCTCTCAGTCTATTTGAGCCAGTTGATCATGATTTATACATAATTATATATACGTATGTATGCAGGTAGTAATGTGTGTATACTTACTTGTTATAGGCTGCATGTTTCATATAGTTTTTGTCTAAGAAGCGTTTGTAGAAGGTAGCCATTTCCTCACTGGTTAGATTCCTTTTTCTTCCTGCAATGTGGAACAAGAAATCATAGAAGCAAAACACACCTTAAACAGAACAAATCTATCTTTTTATCTTTCACTGTAAATACGGAAAAGCTTGGCCAGTTAATTTACTAAATTCAATCAAATTTTATTTGTACCGTGCTTTTAATAATGGATATTGTCCCAAAGCAGCTTTACAGAAATATATCAATTCAGGATAATAACAGCCAGTCACAGTCAAAATACTAAAAGAGACTGGATCATCATTAGTGCAATTTTTACTGTTATGTGCAACATGGTAGAAGCGTTCAGGTTAACAGTGAGTTTACTGGACGTTCACTAAAACTTGTGTTGGCGGAGAAAAAATGGACTTCTCCTAATTCAGGAATCACCAATGTTATCTGCTAAGGCCTGGAGGCCTGGATTCCATCTAGACAGAACGCTTGATGACAAACTTCAACTGATTAAAGGGACTCCTATTTTGTTGGAATTCCAGTTTTCTGGTGCCAAAGATACCATGCTCAGTAGAGAAATAGTCTCAAGTTTTTTCCACAATTTTCATTCCTAATACCTCACTTCATGTAAGAAATTGATTGTTGTACTGTAAAATTGTATGGAAGATGTATACTAGGACTATTGTGACATAACAACGTCATGATACGCTTTTCTAGGTATCATCATTATCATTAATTGTCAGTGTACTTATCTTTATTACTCAGGGTAAGAAGTAACTGGACATTTCATTTTTCTCTACTTTTCTTTGTGAAATATTTCATTTTTCGCTGAAATCACAGCAGCCCTTGTTGGCAAAACTTCAGGAAAATTATATATTGTGATACATATTGTGCATTGTGAAGATGACGTGATATATTTTTGTCTTATTGCCCACCCCTAATGCAAATACATAAACAACTAAAATGAACTGAATGACTGTTGGACCACTTACCATTCTCATCTCTTTCTGTCAGTCCTCTTACCTTCAGCTGTGACTGTATGTATTCCTCTTTCTCCTATAAATACATTAGTTAGTTAGCTATTATAAGTTAAGCTACCTTCAGAATAATTTCTGGGTCTGACAAGTCAACAAATTTCACTTAAATTAACGAGTTTATACCCACACATACACACACACACTCGCACAATTCACAATGAAACGTTGCTCTCTAGTGGTTAGAAATAAAACAGCTTCTGAAATTCAACAACTGCTGTCATTCTTCACCTTGCTAAAGGTGGTATTCTGTCTTGTCCAGAACTCATGGTTCCAGTCCTCTGTTTCCTGCCTCAGATGCCTCAGTTTCCTCTCCAGCTGGGTCTCATTCTCAGGGATGTGGTATATGATAGGCCGCAGGTTCGACAATCTGTCTGGTGGCCCAATCCAATCATATTTAGAAGTCGGTGCTGGGCTAAATCTGGCTTTCTTAAGCAAAAAAACACAAAAAAAACAGTAAGCCAGGATAGTAGATATAATATTTAGACTCAGAGAGAATTATTAGAAGGCAAGTATTATTTGGGTGCTCCATTATCAAACATATAAATAAATATTTTGATCAATGAATGATCACACACACACAGAGCTCAAAATGTATGAGAAAACATTTAAAATTTGATATAAACAGGTTTTAGAAGCTTGAAATATTTAAAACAAAGAAAGTAAATGCTGAATATACTGAATGTTTAATATTCAAGATACTACACTATTTCTAGGTCCCTATTTAAATGTAAGCAAACTTGTTATATTGACCATGTTAACTGCTTTGTACAAAAGGTCAGATGTTCCTCATGTCTCATCTCTTCTACTGAAGCACTCGTTCAGACCACACTATTCATTATTAGAATAGGCTCATACACAAAATATATCATAATTTAAAGCTCAATAGGATTTGAGCTTTCATGACGTACAGTCATGAAGCGATTTTATATATATAAATATATAAATATGTGTGTGTGTGTGTGTGTGTAAAACTGTAAGTCATTCCTTTCAAATGCTACTGAGCTTTAAATTATGATATATTTTGTGTATGACCCCATGCAGTAGTGAAATACATGGAAATATTTAAATATGATTTATTAGCTTATTTTAATAAATATCAGAAATCTAAAAGGTGTGCATTATAGGTGACACCCAGATGAACACTTTACGGTTAGCTTCATGACTGTACATCATTCCCTTCAAATCCTATTGAGCTTTAAATTATGGTATAATTTGTGTATGGGCCCATTCAGTAGTGAAATTCATATCTAATTTACATAGGATTTAGTAGCTTATTTTAATAAATATCAAAAATCTAAAAGGTGTGCGTTATACCTGACACCTAGATGAACACTTTACAGTTGTGTGTGACTGTAAGTCATTCCCTTCAAATGCTATTGAGTTTTAGATAATGGTATATTTTGTGTATGAGTCCATACAGTCATAAAATACATGGTAATTTTTATATATGATTTCATAGTTTATTTTATTAAATATCAAAAAATCTCAAAAGGTGTGCATCATTGCTGACACCTAGATGAACACTTTACAGTTGGTTATATGACTGTTTGTCATTCCTTTCAAATACTATTGAAGTTAGAATCGTGGTTAACAATGTCGTATGTAACTTTAGAGACGGTCCCTTAATTTCCGCATATCCGCGAATATCGAACATCAACGTCAAACCAACTTCATGCCAGTCTGACCTCCCTGGATAAAAATGTAGCCTTTCTAATTGGTAAGTGGTATTCTCGACAAATCACACACAAACACAGGAACATGGAAAAGAAACTATTATTCAATTTATCAGTTTATTATCCTTTAAACAGTAATTGTCATCCAACTCTGACAATAAAGGCACATTATTTGTGTTTCCAAAACACCCATATCCTGGAATATATCCGGTTGGGAAGAAATGTCATAGTTTAAACTGAAATATAAACAGAAAGCGTTTAGGCTTTAAATGTGTTGTTTAAGAAAATGAAATTTATTTATTTTTTAGACATTCTCAGCTTGCTAATAGCATCTCGTTCAGTACTTAAGTCGTGAAATAATGACTTTATATTTTGGGACTCAACCCCTCGGTCTTTGACAGCTACAAGGTGATTAGTGATTAGCTTGGGAGCTACACACCTCTGTTATCTCCGGCGATGTTTGTTCAGTGATGGGTCGGACACTCGTCAGGACACCACGATTTAAACACCGAGCACGCAAGAACAAGCACCCTACAGTTACATTCATTTTAAATGGCATTACCACCAAACCATCATCCTTCACAGACGTCTAACAACCATGCTAGCGTTCATCTACCACCTCACACTTCAATCACATTCGTTTTCCCACGTGGTTACTTTTTGGGTTGCTTTTAAAATAAAAGTCATTTGCGAGTTGTAAACTCTATGATACTTATGAATATAAATGCTTTTGGAGCAGGCATAAAAAATTAATACACAGAGACTACTATATCTCTACCTGTTCATTATGCAGTTTACGGTAAGGCTTTCTTGTGTAATTATTCATGAACACCGCTTTGTTCTAATCCCTGTTTAGGCTTCTGAAGGATTTGATGGCGGGGGTTAGGAGTGCTGGGTTGGAGCAGGGTGGGGCCGATTATTTGTTCACTTCAGGACATATTTGCAATGTATTTGTACATTCACATGCAGGCTGTTAAGAGGAAGAAAAAAAATCGTGAAAATCGTGTGTCTGCCCCAGGTACTGCAATAACAAGAAAAAAAGTTTTTATATATATATATATATATATATATATATGTGTGTGTGTGTGTGTGTGTGTGTGTGTGTGTGTGCGCGCGCGTGTGTGAGTATGTATGTATGTTTGTGGAACAGCAACATAAACTGGCCCTGCAGAACCTCCATAGCTTCAATAGTTCTTACTCCCAGTCTCAGAGGGGGAATACAATGTTAATTTAATTAGAGCAAGCAAAATATAATAACATCCCCAGATCTCCTCAGAAGACGATACATAGCTGAAACAGGTTAGTTACATTAAAGTCCAATAAACTACAGTGCAGGGCAGTAATCTCCTACTGGGCACATAAATATGCAGCAATCTTGTAGCAAATATTAAATGAGCTCATTTAAACTCCTCAGATTGCTTCTCTCTTTTTTTGAGAAAAATGTATGTGTAATACTAATCCTCATGGGTTTCCGTGTATGAGGTTATAGAATGCTGTGCAAATATAAAATAGTTTGCACAATCAGTTCTTACTGTGTTATTATACTATTATGATCATACTTAACAAAATGTAGTTTCATTTGAAAAACGTGTACTTCATTCTGTAAATTCTCGGCTTCACACTTCCGGTTTCTCCTGTTTCTATGGAGAATAGGTTTATTCCACTTCCTGTTCTTAAACGGTTGTCCAATACATTTCATGGTTTTACACTACAGGCACTGCATTAAGTCATGATGTGATGATTGTGAAACAATGTATTATTAAAAGCTCAAATCAGGTTATAGTCATTTACCAACAATGTTGTACAGGGTGAATACCGAGGACAATGAAAATAAGTTGAGAGTTGTTTCCTGACCAGACTTCCAGTGAGTGACCAACTCTCAAAAAATTAAGCAGAAATTTCAAACAAACAAAAAAAATGAGCACTTTAGTTTTAATGCGTTTATGAAGCAGACTAACAGCCCGCTATATGCCTTTTGAGTTAGGTTAAACTCCGCAGTAATTGTTTGTGTTAACTCGCCAGAGAGCTTCAACGTCCTTCCAGATACTTTACCTTTTGCACGTGCACACACACAATAAATTCAACATTGTGTGCCCCTCTCACAACTGTCCGGTCGGCAACACACAGGACCGGAACCAAATTTATTTACACGTTATCAGGCATAACATCACAGTAAGTGTGCTGTGTTGACCAGTTTTGTGTGTGTGTGTGTGTGTGTGTGTGTCCCCAGCGGTCACAGGTGGTAATGATCTGTAGTTACGCTGTGGCAGTGTTACAACACAACACAGATGCCCGATGGCTGTGCGCTGGTTATGCAGGTGGGTAGCTAACAGACAAACCCCTGATGAAATGTACTGTGTGTCAGATATTAGTCTGAGTGAAGGATATACTAAATGACTAATGACTGAATTGCTACACGGTCTGTTTTGGCTTGTTTTTAGTGTTTGTTCTGCGCTGTCAAAGGTAACTTCTGGCCATCCTTGTGATTACTGTATTTCTTCAGTAAAACACACTAGCTGGCAAAATTATAAGAAATCCCGCACTCAAGCGGGCAATTTTGAACGCTTGTTTGTTTAAAATAAATGATCGACCATGACCGTTCAAATCGTTAAGACAGACAGACTCAGGACTAGCTGTGTAGCTAACGGTGTGACAGCAAGATAAGCTAGCTGTTGGACACAATAAGAGGTTGTCCCACTTGCTAGCTCCCTAGCTAGCACATAATCCAAAGCGGAGATCGTTTTAAATTCAAGGACAGGGTTGTGTTAGTGCAGTGTGTGGCATTTTGATTAGAAATATCAGATTGTCGCGATTATGTAGTTATGCTATTTTATTGGTCGCATTGTATGTTACTGGAGTGACCCAAACCTGACGGCTCTCCCCGTTCAGTGAGTTGGTTTCGTCCGTATGATGGGCGGGGCCGTGTGGTGCAGCTCAGCCTGAATCAGCTGCCTAGGATTTCTGGTATTCACCAGCTGCAGCGTTTTCTGCGCGTTACTGAAGTAGTACAACGCAAAAATATTGGTTCAGTCTAGCTTATGGAAACGGACCTCCACAGAAATGTGCGCGAACGTCTTCGGAATGTTGAAAAGGTGAGAAATAGCCTGGGTGTCTCCGAAGGTGGTGTGACATTTGCCTTTTCTAGTTTAATTGTCTGACGGTGAGCTGGCAAATTGTCTTTTCTGCCCAGACGTGCATGCTGAATGCAGGGCGGTGTGAAACCACTGAGGCATGTGTGTAGGAATAATCACTGCCTTTTTGCGTCGTAGTCCACATCTGAGTGAGAATTTCTGTTGCAAATAATGGTTGCTTTACATGGTGGGAATATTCTGCTCATCTACTGGATCATGTACCAAGCAAAGAGCTTACTGATATCTTGGGTGTTGACCTGATGTGCAGCATCCTACATATGTGTTCTTCTTATAATAATAATAATAATAATAATAGTAGTAGTAGGTTGGGGCATTGGATTGCCTCACCACACCCTAGCTAGCACATAATCCAAGCTGTCATGGTGTGCCCATCCTCACTAGGGAATCAGAGACCTGTAGCAGACCCATGCCATGGTATAATCAGAGCATCCTTTGCTAGAGAAGCATACAAACATAGCTGTAGAGCCGGTGGCTCAACCTTAGTGACCCCATGCATACACACAGAGTGTTAACCATAAGCTGTCATTTAATATGATTTTTTTTTTCCTTCAGAAAAGCATGTAGAGTTAATGCTTTCTTATTGAATGGCAGTTATTTTTATGCACAATGTCATGTTCGTGTTGAAAGGGAAGCTAAATACAAATAATATATATTTAAAAAGGCTACATGAAAATACTTTATAAAGCTAAACATGTTTTCTAGACCATTTAACAGGTTTTAGCGGTGAAATTGGTAATGACCTACATAGAGTGTGTTATTAAATCAGTGTGATTTTTATCCTGGATCATGGGCAATGTCAGTTATGCAGTGAATGACAGTGAGATAAGCTCAGTCCTTCTGCATGGATTGATTTGTCTTTATCTGGTTATATAATCACATAAGACAAGTAGACTACTTTCCCTACGGTCCTTTTCAAAGATGGCTGTAACACACAAGTAAAGGTCTAAGATACACTATCCACACTTCCTGATGTCAGTTGGAACCTTATTTATTTTTCTAAATAGAGATTTAACAAATAATCCTGGACAGCTTCTACATTGAAATTGAAAGCGTTGAATTGATTGTCTGTGAAAGAAGCAGCGATGTATCACTTACCAATACCAGCAATTATAAGCAGATAGATGGTGACCTTATTCATTCGCCAGTCTTTAATATTAAGTTAATTTCAGCCGGAAGTATTCCTGATTCTGCACAGAAGTGTAAACAATCCTTACTTGCCACCCTATTGCATCTTATTCTTTTTGTCCTACGCAAAAGTTTCTAGACAAAATGTTCAAGCTATAGTTTCGTACCTATAGCTCGAACAGTCTCTTCACGTTTTCTACAATTCTTTGAACTTTTCAAGGAACAATATGACCGCTCTCGGCTTTTCTGTATTCCCTCATTTATTCTCAGCACACACTTCTTCCTAGTCAGAAATTCCATGGCCTATCCCAGGAATTGAACCTGGATGGGATGCTAGTCCATCGCAGGGCACTACAGACACACACAAATTTGCATACTCATTTAGTTTTCTATATATTTTAACAGCCCCCCATAATGAAGATGGTTTGACAGTGTTTAAAACATTTCCCTGATGCATAACTGAAAAAAAAAAAACACTCACTGATAACCTTGTAAGACAGTCAGAATGTGTGATAACACAAAACAGCTTCAGTTTTCATTTGAAACATTCCTTTCAGATAAGAGGTGCAAACATAGACCCAAAAATGGGTTCTTTAGAAGCCGTGTACCTGGACTATCTCAGATACGTTGATGGCATTTTTGATATTGCTCCAGACACACCTAACGAGCTTCAGCTTTTTGGTTATTCTTTGTAAAAGTGTACTCCACAGAAAGAGTATCCTCCTGAAAGAAATGTGATCAGTTTTTCACTGGGGAAGAAAAGACTGGCTCATCGCTCCATTGAGCACCTTCATACCAACAGAGTTAAGGATTCCTCCTTTCCAGTGGCAAGAGACAGTTTAATAGCAGTGGACATAACAGTAATAACATATCTGTTCGAATTACCAGTTGTGGAAGCTAAAGGAAGAACTAAAGTTCAGAAAGAACTTCAGAGCCACATGAAATGAATGTCTTACTTTGAACACGGTGTTTTTTTTTTTTTTATCTACTGTATGGCCTCCTACGGATTTAGAAGTGCTTTAATCTGCTGTGGATTAAGGACGATTGTCAGAAATGGCCTATCTAATTATATACAATTAGCTTCAGATATACAATCCTTCTTTTATCAGGCAAGCATCCCAGGCAGAAATGTCTTTCAAGTCGTGGTGAAAAAAGATTCTGTCGCTTTAACAGCCAAGACTGTGACCTGCGACTGTGACGCCGCAGACATCTCTGTGGCATAACAGCAGCGGCTCTCTACTGCCAATAAAATGCTTTCCACGGTCTTTAAATTTGTAGAGGGTGCAGGGACCAAAGCTTGCGAGTGTGTTTTCTTTGCTGGTTCGTAAGAGCATTTACTTCTCATTGCATATCCCCTCTGGAGCAGAGCTTGTAAGTACTACTGCTCTAATGCTGTTAGTATCACATTGTAGACTAATTTCAGGTAATGAATTTAACCTGAGCTAGCGAACATGCCTCCCTAAGCGAAATGATTCTTTGAATGATATGGCTATGCTTAGGTAAGCATTTGCTTTTTCTTTCTGTTATGACCAGACTGCTGCAGTCAGATATCACAAAATTAACACATGAACTCCATTAATTACATTTATGGCCAGAGTCAGGTGCTCAGAAGGCCACCACATGAAAGTGAGCTGGATATTGAGCCTTCTGGTTTTTATTTAATAATTATTACTGCCGGTTTTGTTGCCGCTCTTGTCAACATGTTACATTGCCAACAACCCTTTAATTATACAAGAGTGGCTAATCTACCACTGCTTGTGAGACCTCGTCAGGATGTTTCAGTAAATTTGTTTGCTTTATTCTTTCATGACTGGTCGTGATGGTTGGAGGACCTGGAGGTAGGAAAATGGGCTGAGCGGACACTGTTCATCCAGAAACATCAGAATCTGGCATAAAGTCTAGTCAATGTTTTTAAAATAATAATGAAAAAAAAAAACTTTGACTTTTAGATTTCTGTACTCCAGAATTTCCACATAATGGTTTTCTCTTGGTCTACAAATGTCTTGCCTGTTTCATTCTCTGTTGTTTTCTTCCTTTGTTATCTCTCTCTTCATTTTTTCTCCTACACACACCCACTCTCTCTCTCTCTCGCTTTCTCTCTTTCTCCCTGTCTCCCTCACTCAGCCTGTTTGGGAAGCCCTTTGATGGTGGGAAGAGGACAATGGACCATGGCAGCCAACAGCAACAGCAACCACAGACCCAGTACATGGCTGGGCCGTTCCAGGCATACATGGGCCCTCAGGGTCCATACCCTGGGCCCCACCCCACCCTGGTGCGCCTGGATGAGCTGCAAAGGGAAGTGGTGGCATTAGGACAGCAAGTGTTTTCCTTCAGCGGCCTGCAGAGTGACAGAGAGTACAAACGACTCGAGCGGGAGCTGGCACGACTCCAGCTGGAGGTGGATCAGGTCAGGAGCTTGGGTCATCTTGTTCCTAGATGTCACATGTCTTGTGAATACATTGGTGAAATATGAGGGATGCTAAGTTTTATATAGAGACTCTTGTGCCATGCACACTTGAATAACATATGTTTGGAATGTGTCATGAGTTTGGTACATGATTCTGTCTCCTCAAATATGTCAGGAACTTGGCATTTATACATGTAGCACGTGTGTGTGTGTGTGTGTATGTGTGTGTGTGTGTGTGTATGTGTACATATATAATATATAATATAATATAATATATAATTAGAGATGCACCAAAGGCTATTTCTCACGCCATGGGCCAATAGTTTAAAAACATCCGATGATCAGGGCCGATTATATCTAGTCAATCAGAAGAGGGCGGGAAAACACATTGAATTTGCGGTGTGTGTAAAGATGTCGTCTCTTGTGTGTAATGACAAAAAACTGCAGTTTGTAAAGTCTGTAATCTCTGCACTGATAAATTTTACAACAGAAGTGAGCAGTAGTGAAGCGGGAGTTTCGGCGTAAAGTCTAATTTTTTATTTAAATTTTATCTAATTTTTGTGACGCTGCTCACACTGAATTACAGGGCCAGTACACCATTGAAAGATTTAAATGAAGGTGAGTTGACAAAAAAGTATAAAAAAATATATTTGTAGGGTAGTATATTTCGTATCCGGTTAATGTTAATATATAAAAAAGTTTATATTATATATTACCAGTTTGATGTTCAATGATGAAGTAGAAATGTTTTTGTTTGTGGTGAGTGAATGTGAGACTAACAGGAGGTTTTTTACAATTCAGTCAATGTTAATATGAATTAATAACATTCAATAAGTTAAGAAATGTTAATTTAATCTTTAATCACTCTGAATAATCAGTTATTGGTATCGGCTGAGAAATTTAGTATCGGTGCATCTCTAATGTGTGTGTGTGTGTGTGTGTGTGTATGTGTGTGTGTGTATGTGTATATATATATATATATATATATATATATATATATATATATATATATATATATATATATATATAATGACGCACATTTTTTTTTTTTTTTTGATTTCTGATATTTATTAAAATAAGCTATGAAATCATATGTAAATATTGCCATGTATTTCACTACTGCATGGGGTCATACACAAAATATATCATAATTTAAAGCTCAATAACATTTGAAGGGACTGACTTAGTCACATATACACTTATATATAAGTGTATATATAATATGGAATGTTTTTAGGTGGTGTTCAGCTCTTTGTGGGAGCATAAGTGTATGGCTATTGAATTAATAAGTTTAATTTTCTTTAATGTGAAAGAACTGAACAGCAGTGCATTGTGCTAGGTCAATTTAGTATCAGTTCTTATTGCATGTTTGTCACTCACACTCTAATAAAGCTGACAGTTAAAAGCTGTATTAAAGAACCTTTTTTTTTTTTGCTGTTACTTGAATGATGAATTGCTCCAGCTGTTATTTGATATACAAATTGTAAATTAGTCAAATGTTTGGACACACTAGATCGAATATATATTTTTCATGGTCTTGGTGAAATTTTGTGAAAGTGTATGCTTGAAATTTGTTTCTTTGTGCTTGGCCTTGTTTGTAAACTTTAAGAAAAGCCTTTTAAATGAAGCCCCTCCATGTAACGGGTTGAGAAGAGCCCAATATTGTGCAAAACTTCATCAGGAATACTGTTAATGTCTTCATTAGTATTCTGAAATAGTAGAGAATATTAAAAATGGATTTAGCTTACTATTAGATATAATGAAAGCTAAACTTCTACAGTAGTCTGTATGATGGCTTGTAGGTGGTGTTGTAATTTACACCCAACTGATGATAGCATATGTGTATCTAACCCCCAAGGTGGAGACGGAGGGACGGATGGAGCTGCAGCAGGCTCGGAAGAGGGCAGCCGGGGAGGTGGAGGGGTTGTTGCGCTACCTGGAGGGTAATGCTACTCACCCATCTCGAATAGCTATAGAGGAGCTGAGCCAGGAGACACAGAGGCTCCTTCTAGCAGGGGTGGTGGCTCCATTTCGGCAAGGACAGGCTCAGGATGCAGCTGAGACTGGTGAGGACCTTGTGGAGGCTGTGCAGGATGTGGCAATGCGCCTGGCCCAGATCAAGACAGGAGGAAGTGTGCCGCTCAGGAAGGCCCGTTATCGCGCTCTTACCCGCGTCTGTGCTGTACAGGATGTGCTGGAGGGCCGCGTTCGCACGCACACACTTGCACTGCCTCTGTCTGAGGAGACCCATGAGGCCGTGCAGCGCATCAATCATGTGATGGTGCAGGTTAGCAATACGGAAAACACTGGGTTTAACAATCTGGCAACAGTTCAAGACGAAATCTTTGTGCTTTCCTTACATATTAGGCTTCTTTGCTAGTTTAGGTGCACTAGGCAGCAGATGCAGAGACTGACTGATGAATGTGTTTGCAGGTGAGTGGTGCCCGCTGCCAGCTGGTTGCACTGCTGATGGGGTTGAGTGGCCGGGATAGCTGTGCCCACCTAGCACGTGTCCTCACTGAGCTGTTAGTGGAGCTGGATGCACTGGACGTGTCCAGTAACACAGCCGTCAGGAACTACAGGAAGCAGGTGGTGGAAGAGATCAACGGTCTCCTTAAACACCTCGACCTGGAGGGGGAGGGAGATGACACTTGCAGGTACATACATGCACTGAAATATGTACAATGGTTTTGCCATCCTTTTGGGAGGGGGATTATAGTGTTGTTAAATACCAGCCTTGGTATTTTATACAAAGACTCATTTCTGCCTTTTCTTTAATGGTCTGTTTCAAATCTCTGATTAAAAAATGCAGTTTGATTTAATGCAAGTTTAAATTAATGTGTTTAAAGTGTAACTCAACCAGTAGATTTTGTCTGCAGACAGATATGTGCACGGTCAAACAGAAATAAAAAAAAAACTAGTATGTTAACTTAAGGCTCATATCGAGCTCCTGAAATGCTGTTCTATTCAAGTCCCACACTCAAACCTCACTGTGTAATTTCTAATGAACTGTTTGAGAGAGCAGTGCAGCATATTTATTAGGCTGCATGAGAGAATATTTGTCATCAGCAGATTCCCCAGCGCTCGGGTTCTGGTGTTCGGAGACAAATTTAGTTACTTGTTAGATAACAGAGCTGTGCATGTAATAAAGGTTTATCTTTTAGGAGATGAACTTGAGTTGAGGGGTTGAATTCTTCTCCCTATAGCTATTTTCATAGTCTAGCGTTTGATGTGTAATATATTTATTTGTTGAGTTGTTTAAGAGCTTCGCGTAATGGCGGAATATGGGATGCACACCACCATTTATTTATTTCTTTGTTCTCCTAATTTCATCCAACTCTGGGGTACACACAGGGTTTGCATACCCTGTGTTAAATATTCGGAAAGAATACCACTAGACATTATAAACCTACAGACTCTCGTTTTTATTTATAGTACAGCTCTTCACACCCCAGGAACTGCAAAAAATAAACCTCAATTACATACAGCTGCTAAGACTTGAATACATGAGCAGTAAGAATAATGAGTTCTTTAAGAAAAATAAGATGTGTGAATAATTTTATATTCTTGTAGGTGGATTTCATAAGTAAATCATAAATTAATATTGATTTACCCATGTTGCCCATTTTAGGCAAATGGTTGCTTGTGAATCTCAGACAATTCACAGGACATGTGCACAGGACAGTGTGCTGTTATAATAGATAAAAAAAGATTTAGAGTGATACCATAGAAGAATCATATTTGCTTTCTAAAAGAGGTATATTTGGTTTTCCATAAAGAACCTTTTAACTTGTGATTCTTTAGCAATTTTGTTGTTGTTGGGATAAAATTTGTTTACTATTCTGTGGTAGCAATCAACTGTTAGTTTTGGAAAAACAAATGATTCTACTATGGCATCAAGAACATTTTCTGTCACCTTTTATTTTTGAGAGTCTTCTTTCATGATATTTGCCTGTGTACTGTAGATCGGTTGTATTCTTCAAATTCCAATTTTATTTGTCACACACACAACCATACGCAGTACGACATATAGTGAAATGGCTTTTTATGGCTGCCTGTGACATAAAATAAAATTTACATAGTGTTAGAAAAAGGGGGACGTAAAAAAGTAGTTAAAAATATAATATAAAGATATATAAAGACTGGGGCATGCTGGCTTAGCGGTTAGTTGATGTGTGGAGTTTGCATGTTCTCCCTGTGCTTTGAGTGTTTCCTCCTCCACTCCAAAGACATGCGCTGTAGGCTGATTCGCATTTCCAAATTGTCCATAAGGTGTGAATGTCTGTGTGTATGTGTGCGATTGTGCCCTGAGATGGGCACAATCCAGGGTGTCCCCTGCCTTGTGCCCCAAGTTCCTTGGGATAGGCTCCAGGCTCCCTGCGACTCTGCACTTTCTGCCACACATCTTTAAATCCATCCATCCATTTTCTCTACAGATTATCCTACACAGTGTTAAAAAAAAAAAAAAAAAGTGTAAAAAGTTCAGATATGTGCAGTTGTGTAATATAATGCTGTGCAACATTAAGCTGAGGTAGTTGACAGGGTAATACAGGATAAAGTGGTTACTGAAGAGAAATGAATAGAAGATGTAGGTGGTGTGGGTGTTGTGTAAACAAGTCCAAGCTCTAGTCCTAAGTCTTGTCCTGGTTCAGGGGCTAAATGGCCTGTGGGAAGAAGCTCCTCCTCATTCTCTCTGTGTTGGCCTTCAGGGAGTGGAAGCGCTTCTCTGAGCGCAGCAGAGAAAAGAGTCCATTGTTTGGATGGCTGAGGTCCTTCACTGTTTTCCTGGCCTTGGTCCAGCACTGCTTGCTGTAGATAGACTGCAGGTCTGGGAGCTCATTGGGGATGGTGATCACACCACCTCCTGGCGATCCCGCCCATCCTGCTTGGTGCTGTTCCCAAAGCAGGCTTTGATGCTGTTTTAGTTTTGTTTTTTACAAAAGCAATGTACAAGAATCTGTATCTAAATTTGAGTGGTAATGTTCTAATTTTTCATTTCCAGGTATGACTTGACGCAAAATGACTCCATCCGTGAAATTGAGGCCATCCGAGGACGTGTGTCTGTGCTGCGGGGAGAGGTAATGAGACAGGGTATAGCAGGCCAGGGGTTGGAGCTTCAGAGTCTTCTAACTCATCTGGACCAAGTGGACACCGGACGGAACCCGTGCATTCGAGAGGCACGGCGAAGGGCTGTGCTGGAGATCCAGGCAGTCATCACCTATCTTGACCTCCGAGAAGCCCTCGGCCGCCGTAACCCAGGACCAGATGAATCCCCACCTCACACGGCTGTGTGGCGTGTCCTTGCCAGCCTCTCTGAGCTGCATTTCCAAGTGCTCGGCTTTGATGGAAAGAGAGCTGACAAGAGCTACATGGTGCTTGAGGAGTTGCTGACCAAGCAGCTTCTGGCTCTGGATGCCGTGGACCCTCAGGGGGACCAGGAAACAAAAACAGCACGTAAACAAGCGGTAAAATATGCCCAGAACATCCTCAGCTACCTGGACATGAAGACAGATGAGTGGGAATACTGAGAAAGAAAATAGAATAAAAGCAGAATACTGGAAAGATTCACTTGCACAAAGTGCTTTGAAAATGTTTTGTGCCTAGTTAATGGCATGGTGGCGGAGGACTTGCACAAGTCGAATTTGTATATAAAAGACTTTGTCCTAGATGGTCAATTTTTTTCCCCCTACATGCACTACAATTGCTCCTTTTCAATTTGTCTGGTTATTATCCTAGTCAATGGGCAGTGGGCCAGTTGTTACTGAAAACAGCAGTTTTGTTCACTAAACTGTCCGCAAGCAAACCTATGCAGCATTTGAGTGTTCTTGTTAAGATTCTGGCTCCATGATCTGCTTTTTTGTTTACTTTGTGCTCAGTGTGGTATGGAGCTAAAACCCTGTTTTCCCAGTCGACCAATTGTCTATAAGGAGCATGTTAGGAGGAAGTTCATCTGCGGTCTTTACTTAGTGTAGTTGCAACATAGGACTGTATTCCTGCCTACACCATAACTTTTCTCATCAGTATGGAAATGATTAACCACATGGCAGACACAAACATTTAACAAAAAATAAGGGATGGCCCATGTTTGAGCTCTGTAGATTGGCTGGCCTGAATAAGTAGCATAGAAAGATCTGTCCCAGGATTGGGAATTTTCACACAAATATTTAAAATAATAATAATAATAATAATAATAATTTTCTTGGATTACAAACGACTTAGTTTTGTTAAGCCTTTGTTGGCAAAATGCATACATTACATATAAAGATCAGCCTTTGTGAAGTGTTCTGTTTCAAGTGGGGTATGGTAGAGAGAAACAGTGCCTGAAGATGATCAAAAAGAGATTATCTTGAGAAAATCAAATCGTTACAAGTCGTATACCAACTAATGATGTTGCAGTGTGACTGAATAGAAACGGGAAAAACATTTTTAGCTATTGTGTGTAAAGGCTTTTTAGCTTTGTGTGTGTGTGTGTATGTTTGGTGTGGGTGGGGGGTGGAGGGGTGGGGGGGCAGACATGATGCTGATCAAAGTAGACAGGGAATTCTAGAACATTCCACACAGATGAAGTAGAGTGTCACAAGCTATCAAAATAGCACCTAAAAATCGTTCAGCCCTTTTCTCTTTCTCAAATGGTCAGGGTTTCCATGGTTACAAACATCAGGGCTTTGTCCCCTCCTTCTGTTGAGTTCATAAGAGCATTTCCCTGTGAATATGCAGTGAGTCATGCTGCATGATCAGATTAATCAGCTTTGACTAACCTGACTCTCCTCAACCCAATCATCCAACATTCCATCATTAGTTTTTTTTCCCCCTCACTTTCTTTTTTTCTGTCTTCCACCTAAACATTCTCCACTCCTTCAGCTGAGTCTGTCTAAGCTCTACATATGCTTGTTCTGGGATTGTTGATCATGAAAACCTTTGCACTCAAACCTTTGGAAGTACTTGGCTGTCTTAAGATTTTTGTTTTCTGCATCTGCTGGTCATGAGAGAAGACCAATATCAGAAAGTATAAGCAAATGGGGTCATTTAGAGTACACCCGAAATAACTAAATTCAACAGAGGATGTGATGCAATAAGATGCTAGTGCAAAGGACAGAAAACTGGGACAGGGAAATGAAGCTGTGAAATATGCAGGAGGTAAAGAAAAAGCCAGATGTGGTAACTGCCCAGGGGTTTGTTGTGGTCTCGTAGTCTGCTTGTGTCATTGTCACATTCTGTCTTCATTGGGTGTTGTCTGAGTTTGTGGCGGCCATTGTGTCAGTCAAGCTGAAAAAGTCGTATCCCAGACAAAGCCAAATACTGAACTAAATGCAGACTGAAAATCCAATCAAAATGCTTCATATTTGTGCACTTAACTTCTGTCTGGACAGCTATGACAAAGCACATAAACGTGCTCAAATTTGCACATTATATGCAGTTTAGTGGTTCTCCCAGACCCACACAGTGGTCACATATAAATGTGCTATCATTCTCCAGTGCCAGCAGAAAGTGTAAAAGTGGTTTGAGTGCAACACGTATAACAGTTGCATTGTTTTTCCAACACGCCACATTTCAATTAACCCGGTGCTTCGTTTACAAATTTAGACATGGCTTGAGGCCATTTCTGGTTTTTTGGAGAATTCAAAATGAGTTGTCTTTTTTTCTTCTGAACAGATCCATGTATTCTCCCTTTTTCTGTGAAAGTCATGCAATCATCTCAGTGAAGGTGTCTCCATGGTGACAATACAATGTGTGGATTTGCCTCAAACTAAAACAATTACAACATACACCTCTGTGAGAGGTAATGTTAGTTGATATTTTCAGTGCTGTAGGATAGGAATTCATGTTTCAGGCCTAGTTAGAGTAGCAGCACTCTGTAAAGTGAGAATAATTGGATTTTAAAAGTCATTTACTCTTAAATACTCATCAATTTCAATTCAGCGGTTTAATTTCAGAAGCACTTTCCATATGAATTTCTGTAGCATCTTGGGAACAAAGCAACTCTGGAATCTCTAATTTAGTACTAGAGATTGATATCTGATCTGGTGCTAAAACACTCACAAACACTTGTAAACACTTGTATCCTGTACTACAGAGTATTACTTGTTAGCTTTTTTTGTTTGTTTGTTTGTTTGTTTGTTTTTTTATAACAGTGTGATGTAGGCTGGTACACAGTGTCCGCTGTTTACTTTTGTCTAGCAGACCCAGATGTTTAAATGTCACTGGTGGATGGATGCAGGTAAATCAATAGAAGTTCCAGCTTATTGAGAGATACTATAAATGACCCCTTACATCTTGAGGTATGTAATTAGCTATAAAGCACTTTCAGTTCAGTGGATTTTAGTTTCATCCCATGCTCTTTCCTCTCTAGTGCCAAAATATAAAGTGTTTATGCTTGTAGCATATCACATAAACCACAAAGAACATCAGCTGCATAGATGTAGAATGTAACGAGGAATGTCCTATTTCTGTGGCATACCAAAGGTTCCCTGGTCTTAACCTTGCATAACGATCAAGGGAAATTTGGTATTAAATAAAAGAGAAGGGAAATTGTAGTTTTATTTTACTTATCAGACCACTTGAAGGAGAATGTGTTTATGTGGTCAGGTTTATAGAATACTTTTCTCAATGTTACATACCATTTGAGATGTTGATTGTGCGAGGCTTGCTTTGTGTGCTGTCTGGAGTACGCTTGTACAGAAAAAGCACACAATTTTGAACAGCTGTATGAATGTGTTGATTAATTGGAGTATTTACATTTTATTTATCTCGTTAAGGAAGGCGATAAATAAAAGGTGAATAAAAATCCTGTGCATGGCAAGATGTTCATTTGTGCCTGAACTGGATCAGCTTGTTTCTATGGCAACATTTCCCATTGGAAAGCAAATGGCAGGTAAAGTATTCAAAAAATGCAGTTGGATCAAATGCTATTAGGAACACCTAAGACCTCCCTTGTTCTTCATTTTACAGAATCAAGACTAATCACATGGTGTTGAGATTCATCCAGTAAAGTACACTTATTTCACCTGCTTATCTGCTGTGCACTGGCAATCCAAAATACCTTCCAGATAAAAGTTCAGCTATCCACATACCTGTCAGTGTGGTGCTGTGCAGCCTGTGATGTTTATATCAAAAGACAAGATCAGAGTCACTGAAGTCAGTATTGAGATTAACAGCACTAGGTTTTTGTACATGTGCTTCTGCTTGTTAAGAGTGTGACAAATGTGCAATAGGTAACATACTTACCTAGAAATGCATGTAGAACGTGCAGGGAAAAAGTTGATGCAATATTAGCAACAGCCTACCATACTTCTGTATTTACATGTACCTCCTGTCACATGTTATAAGCACCCTCAAAACCGCTTCAGTTCAACCCTGTTTTCTTCAGAAAGGTAAATATAGAAGATAGTGCCAACAATCTTTTGCTAAAGTGAAAAAAAAAACATGCCCTTCTACCAAAACACATGATAAAGCAAGATTATATCTAGGATGGGCTTTTCTACACTGTTAAAAGCAAAGGTGAAACAGGTACACTTGAATTAATGGCTGGATTATGTAAAGACTGATTGAGCTCCAACACATATGGTATAACTCAGTGCTTTGTGATTAGTATAAGTGTATATAGATGGGATTGAATATAATGCTAGATAAATAATGGCTAATGATTTTTGCAATGCAGTTAGCTATGGCATGTTGGGCAAAAACCTCCATGTATATACAAGAGGTTTTTACAAAGAAAAACCCAACATTGCTTGCTAGGCATGCTGCACCATGCTTAGGACAACCAAATCATTTCAGTCAAGTTTCACAAGATATGGATGAGTGAATGAATCAACACTTTATTAGGAACACCTACACATTCATGCAAGTATCTAATCAGCCAATCATGCGGCAGCAGTGTAATGCATAAAATCATGCAAAGGTGGACAAGCAGCTTTATGTTACATTATGTTCACATCAACCATCAAACTTATGAAAAAATTTGATCTCAGTGTTTTTGACTGTGGCATGATTGTGCAAGACAGGCTGGTTTGAGTATTTCTATAATTGCTGGGATAACTCCTGGGATTTTCACACACAATAGTCTCTGGCGTTTGCTCAGAATGGTGCATTAAAGAAAAACATCCAGTGAGTGGCAGTTCTACAGACAGAAACACCTTGTTGATGAGAGCGGTCAACGGAGAATGGCTAGACTGGTTACACAGAAAGTCTGTCTACTGTGTACAATTGTGTGGAGCAGGAAAGCATCTCAGAATGCACAACATGTTGAACTTTGAGGCGGATGAGCTAAAACAGCAGAAGATCACATTGAGTTCCACTTCTGTCAGCCAAGAACACAAAGCTGAGGCTGCAATGGGTACAAGCGCACCAAAACTGGACAGTTGAAGACTGGAAAAACCTGGTCTGATGAATCTCCATTTCTGCTGAGGCACACAGACGGTAGGGTCAGAATTTGGCACCAACAGCATGAATCCATGGACCCAACCTGCCTTGTATCAACGGTTCAGGCTGGTGGAGGTGGTGTAATGGTGTGGGGAATGTTTTCTTGGCACACTTTGGGGCCGTTAATACCAATCAATCATCGCTTGAGTGCCACAGCTTATTTGAATATGGTTGGTGACCATGTGCATCCCTTCATGGCCACAATTTATCCGTCTTCCAATGACTACTTCCAGAATGATAATGCACCATTTCAAATCAAACTTTTTAAAGCAAGGTTGAATAGATTTCTTTTTAAGACTTGGAATTTCTTTAGTCTCTCAAGCACTGAAAATTCATACCAATGTTCACTCTCGTCAAACCTTTGGTTACAGTCCCTTTCTTTTTGGACACTTTTTCCTACACATACGATTGCTTCATAAAGACATACCGTTAATTCCGCTGTAATCCTTGGATATGCTTATGCTTCCCTCCTGTTTTTTTTATTCAGCCTACCTTTGTACATGCCCATACCAAATTACTGATGGCAAGAATTCCCTCATATCCCAAATAGATTGTTGCTTGGATGGCAGTTAGTAAATTGAAAGCTGTAGTACATAACCTTTAGCTGAGTACAAATCCCCCTAGTGGATTTATGTAATGATTGTAAGTCACATCTCATGAGTATTCAAACATGTTATACAAAATGGCTCCCGAGGACATATGTATTTGCCTACTTGGTAGACATGGACCATCTTAACTGAACAGATTAATATGTTATTACTGTAATGTAAGCTAGCTAGCTAAAACAACCAAACTTGGGTGCAAATTCCACAATGTGGCTAAATTATCTGGTAGGTAAGTATTCAGCTAATTAGCAAATAACTAGACATGCATTACTTTTATAGCAACAAAATATCCAACTCCACACATAGGCATGGGACTGGGGAGGCTAAAATCAGAAAATCATATCAATCAATCAAGTAGCCCTATTTCAAAGAAAGCTAAAAACAATGACACAAATACTAAGCTTATATTTAGGACAAGGATAAAAAAAGCAAACAAAAAAAAACAATGCTCTTTTCAATCAAATTCAATTCCAGAGTGGTCACTACATCTTTTTAGCTTAAAAAGGTGGAGTAACAGAATGTATCAGTGAATGATTTGTTAAATATTTTAGAAGGTCTTCAGCTCCTAGACTTTGCATGACTAAAAGACTAAGAGATCAAATTCCTGCTCTATTCAGATGACCTGGTTCTGTTCTCTCCTGCTGAGGATAGACAGCAGAGCCTGGACCTGAAGGAACGGTGCTGTCAGACCTGAGCCCTGGCAGAAAACCTAAAACTAAAGTTTTATATATATATATATAATATATTATATTATCCATAAATTATTCTTACTTCAGAGAATAGAACACAAATTTATGTTAAGCACAAAAGAAATCAAATACAATGGAAAGCAACTATCTTAAAAACATTTCTTCTGTGATGTGGGACATTTCTGAGTGAAATAAGAATACACACTTGTCCAAAAGTATGTGGACACCTGACCATCACACCCATATGTGGGTCTTCCAAAAGTGTTCATGAAAAATTGGTTTGCCAAATTTTGGAGCAAAAGTACTCGATGGCTTCTACAGACCACTGACCTCAACTGCACTGAACTCCTGGCATTGAGATGAATTATAACACTGACTGTGCTCATGGCCTCCTCACCCAACATCAGTGCCTGACTTCACTAATGCACTTGTGGATGAATGAGCACAAATCCCCACAACCATGCTCCAAAATCAAGTGGAAAGCCTTCCCAGAAGAATGGAAGTTATTATAACAGCAAAGCAGTACTAAATTTATAATGGTATGTTCAGCAAGTACATATAGATGGATGTACATGTGTGCAAGGTAATATAGTAAAACATAAGAGGCATTTAATGTGATTAATGGAATTGGAGATATAAAGTTTAAAAAATATGTGTTTTCATTTCAGGTTATCTTTAATTTCTCAAATGAGAGAAAGATAATTCAGAGCATTCTATGCCAAAAACATTTTCTCTGCAGAGAAAATGTAGAGATTTTGCTAGTGAAGTGTGTTTACCAATCCTTTGGCAGATGGGACAAACATCCAACAGCTTTCTGATATCGTCTTAATATCGTATAATCTTGTAAGTCTTGTAAGCAGAAATAAGCTATTATCCATTAGTCATACAGACACAAAAAGGCAGTCAAATAGAGATTGTGGTTTCACCTAAAAATAACACTTCTGATAAGATTACTGTGGACATTACCACCACCCCCCACCCCAGTTCCTTTGTTAAAACTTCCTTTGTTCCTGTGTTAATACCTTTGACTCTTCCCAACCAGGTACAGACTGTCTCCCTGAATACCATTTGCCTGCATTTACGTGCCTTCCTGAATAACATAAATATGGAGTTGTTCCTGTCCTACATTGATATGCTTCCTGTTTTATGCAAATATGCCCTTCTGCCTAGCCAATCAATAGTTAACCATTTGTCTCTGTTGTGTGTCAAGCATGATATATACTCTGCCTTTCTTGGAATAAATGAGAGATCTTGCCATTTGAACTTTGTGTATCTGTGTGTCATTTGGCAAACTCTCCCAAGGCCTTGGTGTGGGAAGCGTGTAGTGGTGCAAGAGCGCTTTCTTCTTGTGTACTCTTTCTTTCTCTCTTTTCAAGAATCGTAACCCGGAGATACTCTATTTCCAAATCCTAACAGTTTTCTGGGGGCTTGTTCCGGAATATATCGATTCACAAGTCCTAACAGCTTCACAACTTATATGGATATAAAGTTCTGCAATACAAATATTCCACAAATAAACAACCTCCTAACTCAGCCATTCCTTAGGCTCCAGTGCTCCAACACGCATTAACACGTTAACAACGAACACATTAACAAAGCAACAAACCAAATTAGAATCAACCAATGTATAGCACAGTTAAAACAAAAAATACATCATTTTTTGAAATGCAATAAAATCACAGATCAAAATGTCATGCTGGTTGGTCTTAAAATTTATGGTGAGTGGCAGAACACTGGGAGAGCATCAGACAGCTAGAGAGACAGTGAGAAACAAACTATTTTTGCTGCTTAATGATCTAACTGAAATACAGCTGCACTCCGTTAAAGCTTAAAATTTAATAAAAACATGCTATGTGTTCTTCATTCAAACGTTTTCCAAATATCTTGGATGTAATATTGCAAATACTTAAAAATATGATCATATTTGTTTGAACACAATGTTTGGTTCTATCAGTGTACAGCACTCCTATTACTTTTATCCAGTTTCCATGTGTCTGTGCTTAACTGGAGTTTTTCTATCATTTATTGCTTTTGATTTTGTTACTACCACTACATTCAAAAAGAAAATCATATGATCACCTTTTTACAAGATGGCTTCAGGCAGGTGAAAAAATCTAAACTCCAACAGATGACAAGAACAGAGGAGTGAATAGAGACATTTCTTCACATTGCAGGTGTTTGTATTGCAGGCACTATTATTATTATTATTTTAATAAGAAGCTCACAGAGTGTAGAGTGCTGAAGAAGAAAGAGATTAGGAACATTGTCAGATTGCTAGATTTAATCGTATGATATAACAATGCATCTTGTGTATATGTAAGCAATGTTTTACCTCAGAAAACATTGCAGTGTTTTATCTCAGTTTTACCTCTGTTTATTCATGAATTCTTCCTTAAATATATGAACATGTGACTTAATGCCTAGTATACAAATCTCTATCTGTCATTATGAACATTTTGAACTTACAGTGGTGCTTAAAAGTTTGTGAACCCCTCAGAATTTTCTATCTGCATAAATATGATCTAAAACATCAACAGATTTTCACACAAGTCCTAAAAGTAGACAAAGAGAACCTAATTAAACAAATAGATCAAAAATATTATAATTAATTTGTCATTTACATTTTTGGAGAAAAAAATAGGTTCAAAGATAACCACATATATTTCTGATTAAAAAATCACTAATTGTATGAGTTATTAATTGTACATATTAATAACAAACAATGAGTGATATTTCTGTAGTTGACTGTATCTGTGTAAAAGGTTTTTAATCCTGCTTGGTCATTTATTTCTTGAGGGAAATGATCCAATATTACATATCTGTGAACGGCAAAAATATGTGAACCTCTAGGATTAGCAGTTAATTTGAAGGTGATATTAGAGTCAGGTGATTTCAATCAACGGGATAACAATCAGGTGTGAGTAAGCAACCTGTTTTATTTAAAGAACAGGGATCTACCTGATCTTCACAACACATGTTTGTGGAAGTGTATGATGGCACAAGCAAAGGAGATTTCTGAGGACTTCAGAAAAAGAGTTGTTGATGTTCATCAGGCTGGAAAAGGTTACAAAACAATCTCTAAATAGTTTGGACTTCACCAATTCACATTCAGACAGATTGCGTACAAATGGAGGAAATTCAAGACCATTGTTATCCTCCCTAGGAGTGTTTCACCAACAAAGATCACTCCACAAGCAAGATGCGTAAGAGTCCATGAGGTCACAAAGGAACCCAGGGTAACTTCTAAGCAACTAAAGACCTCTCTCACATTGGTTATTGTTAATGTTCATGAGTTCACCATCAGAAGAACACTAAACAACAATGGTGTGCATGGCAGGATTGCAAGGAGAAAGCCACTGCTCTCCAAAAAGAACATTGCTGCCCTTCTGCAGTTTGCTAAAAATCACATGGACAAGAAAGAAGGCTATTGGAAAAATGTTTTGTGGATGGATGAGACCAAAATAGAACTTTCTGTTTTAAATGAGAAGTGTTTAGAGACAGGAAAACACTGCAATCCATGAAAGCAAAGGTTCACATACTTTTGCCACTCACAGATATGTAAAATTGGTCATTTTCCCCAATAAGTAAATGAAAAGTGAAAATTAAAAGTATAATATTTTTGTCTTATTTGTTTTATTGGGTTCTCTTTGTCTACTTTTAGGACATGTGTTTAAATCTAATGATGTTTTAGGTCAATAATGATAAATTATTAGGTGAATAATGTGAGATTTAGAAATACAAATGTGTCTTTGCATGTCATGCCAATAAAGTACCTTTGTTTGAAACCAGACCTTGTACGTTAACTGTAGATTATAAAGTAAATACAGTGCAGCAATCTGGTCTTAGACAAAGGTTGTACTGAATTTGTATTAAAGTTGGAACAAGACTTCAACCCAGTATACAAGCATACTCTTATATGTATGAATGACACAGACACACACACACACACACACAAAAGCCTCTCTAACACTGCAGCTGTGTCAGACTGAGACTCTCTTCTAGTGTGAAAACACATCCAGCTGGCTAAATCGCACGTACATTGTCACTTGCTTTGAGTATTAGCCAGAATATCATAGCTACTATTCTCTTGAGGCATCACTTCGACCACTGAACTCTGGAGAGAGAAAAAGAGAGAGAGAAAAACACATATTTGGGGGATTAAAAACCTTTTACACAGATACAGCCAACTCCAAAAATATCACCCATTGTTTGTTATTAATATGTACAATTAATAACTCATACAATGAGTGACATTTTTTATCAGAAATATAATGTGGTTATCTTTTAACTTCTTTTTCATAAAAAATTATTTTGTGCAATTCTTTGGTAAAACAACAGGTCCAAAATTATCACACCTCTATTTTTAGTGACACATACTTTATAGAGAATACTCGCACTGAGCTTCTTGCTGTAAACAAGGTTGGAGACACTTGGCAAAATTGCAGAACAGTTGAACCTCCTTCAAAGCCTGAGACTGAGTATGAGTGCTTTTCCTTAGTAGTCCTGCTTTCCCCCAAATAAGTGAGAGGTATTCACAGCCAAAAATTATTTTGGTATAATCTAACACATAATCCTAACTGAAACTCCAATGACACTTGGTGAAGTTCAGGAGCTGCATTTTGTCTTAGCTTTCTGGAGAGCTTTATTAGTGTAAACCTTATGGGGTAGCTACAAGAATCAACTATTCTGTTCATCATTCTCCTCACTCTGTAGGCAACTTTGAACTACTCCAAAACTTTCATTATGGTCCTGATTTTGTGTTATTTTATTAATAATAAATGTATAATGTAAATGTATAATGTTGCAGATGCAACCACATACTTTTCCACAACAACAATAGTTATTGAATCTGGAAAAACTTGAATCTGAAATGACCTTAATTGGGATTATTATGTCATGAATATACACAAAATAGCACAAAGGTAACTATGACAGAGCCTGAGAGATCCAGAGTTCAGATGGGAGAAGCTGTCACTATAACCTGGACACTTTATAAAGTTGGGGATTATGGAATAGCACAAACAATTTGGAATTCTGTTTGGATTTTGAATGAGTGAATAAGTGAGAGTGTAATGAATAAGTGAGTAAGTGAGTGAGTGAGTGAGTGTGAGTGTATGAGTATGTGAGTGTGTGAGTGAGTGGGTGTTTGAGTGAGTGAGTGTGTGAGTGAGTGAGTCTGTGAGTGATTGAGTGAGTGTGTGAGTGAGTGAATGAGTGAGTGTGTGAGTGAATGAGTGAGTGAGTGTGAGTGAGTGAATGAGTGAGTGAGTGTGAGTGAGTGAATGAGTGAATGAGTGTGTGAGTGAGTGTGTGAGTGAGTGGGCGAACAAGCGAGTGAGTGAGTGAGTGATTGAATAAGTGAGAGTGTAATGAATAAGTGATTAAGTGAGTGAGTGAGTGAGTGGGGGATCAAGTGAGTGAGTGAGTGAGTGGGTGAATAAGTGAGAGTGTAATGAATAAGAGACCAAGTGAGTGAGTGTGTGAGTGTGTGAGTAAGCGGGTGAGTGAGTGAGTGAGTGGGTGTGTGAGTGTGTGAGTGAGTGAGTGTGTGAGTATGAGTGAGTGAGTGAGTGGGTGAATAAGTGAGTTAGTGAGTGAGTGGGTGAATAAGTGACAGTGTAATGAATAAGTGAATAAGTGAGTGAGTGAGTGAGTGAGTGAGTGAGTGTGTGAGTAAGCAAGTGAATGAGTGAGTGAGTGAGTGTGTGTGAGTGAGTGAGTGAGTGTGTGAGTAAGTGAGTGAGTGAGTGAGTGGATGTGTGAGTGTGTGAGTGAGTGAGTGTGTGAGTGAGTGAGCATGTGAGTGTGTGTGTGAGAATGAATGAGTGAGTGAGTGAGTGAGTGAGTGAGTGAGTGGATGTGTGAGTGTGTGAGTGAGTGAGTGAGTGTGTGAGTGAGTGTGTGAGTAAGTGAGTGAGTGAGTGAGTGGATGTGTGAGTGTGTGAGTGAGTGAGTGAGTGTGTGAGTGAGTGTGTGAGTAAGTGAGTGAGTGAGTGAGTGGATGTGTGAGTGTGTGAGTGAGTGAGTGTGTGAGTGAGTGAGCATGTGAGTGTGTGTGTGAGAATGAATGAGTGAGTGAGTGGATATGTGAGTGTGTGAGTGAGTGAGTGAGTGAGTGAGTGAGTGGATGTGTGAGTGTGTGAGTGAGTGAGTGAGTGAGTGGATGTGTGAGTGTGTGAGTGAGTGAGTGAGTGAGTGTAGGAGTGAGTGAGCATGTGAGTGTGTGTGTGAGAATGAGTGAGTGTGTGAGTGAGTGAGTGTGTGAGTGAGTGAGTGAGTGTGTGAGTAAGCACGTGAGTGAGTGAGTGAGTGAGTGAGTGAGTGTAGGAGTGAGTGAGTGTGTTAGTGAGTGAGCATGTGAGTGTGTGTGTGTGAGAATGAGTGAATGAGTGAGTGAGTGTGTGAGTGAGTATGTGAGAGAATGAGTGTGTGAGTGAGTGTGTGAGTGAGTGAATGTGTGAGTGAGTGAATGAGTGTGTGAGTGAGTGTGTGTGTGTGTGTGTGTGTGTGTGTGTGTGTGTGTGTGTGTGTGTGTGTGTGTGTGTGTGTGTGTGCTTTGCATCTAAAAAAAATTTTTGTATGATTTTTTTCTGGTCAGTAGATGGCACCAAATGACTAGACTTAACTATGACATTACAAGTAAAGAATTACTGAAGCAATTTTATTTACCAACTAGGACTGACTTGTCAGTTAATGATAAAACAAACGTGTACAAGATATGAGTAGTTAAATAAGAATACAGTAGCACAAAATATACATAGTTTAAATACCAGAGAACAGTATACTTATGCAACTGTTTGTAAGATTGGGTGTGGTACTGTTCTACTGAAGGGTGATTCAGTGCATAAATCAGCATTGATATAGTGCTGATCAGAATTATTGCTCTTTGACAAAGCACAAAAAGTTTGTAAAACTGACAAAAACTAAATCATACATGACATAGGTTTATTTGCCAAACAGAGCAGTTTGTTTATTCTTTGTATGTGTTGGTTTTTTGATTGAGCCGCTGGTCCTCTATTTGAGATGCCAGGAAATAAGCTTCAAAAGGTTTCAAGACTGTATTGTGGTGAGAGCTGAGCCAGGAGGGAAGCAGAGATTTTCTGAGCCAGGAGGGGAGCAGAGGTGGGGGTTTCATTTGTGCTCCACAATAATCTCCAGAGTTTAAAGAGTGTTTAGCTCCTGTTAGATCATACCAGCTGTTCCACATCATGTCTGTATGCAGTTAGTTGCCCTTAGATATGAGACAGATGGGTATAGTGTCAACTAAAAGCTTTAGCTTTAGGTGACCAAATGATTACTCTCACAAAGAGATATTATACTCAAAGTAACCCTTTATTGTATCCGTGTCTAAGACCTAGCTGTGAATTTCTCCCATTGTTCCAAAGCTGTTGGAACCAGCTGTCCACTACACTTCACCACTGGATTTGATGAATGGATTTACGTAATAAACAGATTAGAACAAATATATAATATAGTGTTATGTAATACACTCATACTGCAATACATGTTATGACATATGGGTAGTGGTTAAGCTTTGCATTATTGAAGGTTAGCTCTTTGACTCAACTCTGTTTGGATTGTAATTGTGCCTCATTTGTAAGTCTCATGACTAGAAATACATAAATAATGTAAAAAGGCCCCATATTAGTAATAATCTGAGCTCAGCAAGAATGGATTTCAATATGCATCACAGATATATAAGCTCTACAGTCTGTGGCCTCTGTGATTATGTTTAGATGTGTTATTATTTGGGCAACTTCAGGGCAATTTACACTCATTTTCATTAGGGGATACAAAACATTTAGAATTCAAAAGTGCAGGCTGGATGCATGAAGTATGCCTGGCTGAAGGTCACCTGTCATTACATGTGCTCTTGCTCCAGCCCCAACTCAGCTAGCTGCTAATAACCTGCAATAGCCTAAATACAATGATCTTTTATTTTGCCTGCACCAGCACCCGGAGAATCTCTAATTATGTTTAATATTATAATATAATATTATAATTTCTAATATAATATCTTAATAAATCCACCCTGTGTAAGTTCACTGCTTAAGACTCTGCCCTTCAGACGATGAAATTCCCCAAATGCTTCAGGTCTGTATTTAGGGTATAATGATGCTTCCAGAGGGATGGAATGTCAGTTATGGCAAGCCGAACCTCAGTTTTTGGCAGCTAATTACATTCAGACCAGACAGCTGCAAAAGTCATCTCCTACTCCCTGTTTTCATATAAACCACATATTAAGACCAATACACAGTCAATGGAATAACAATCTGTCAACAGAGACAGGATGTAGTTTGACCATAACATAAAGTTAAAGGTGTGTGTGTGTGTGTGTGTGTGTGTGTGTGTGTGTGTGTGTGTGTGTGTGTGTGTGTGTGTGCGCGTGTGATGCTTTCCTGTGCTTTTGCATGGGTTGTCTGAAAATTATCTCATGGTGTTATCTCATAACTGAAATGACACAGTAAAAAACGTGAACATTTAATTATGTCAAAAGCAACAATTAGAGCTTTCTAATGGCTCAGAGATCAAAACTGTTCCTGAAAGCAACTGAAAGTAGACATGGGTTAAAGTATAAAGTGTTTTGAGAGATAAGAGTCAGAGTTGATTTTTGTGGCCATTACATACAGGTAGTGTACAGATGGGTGATTATGCCAAACTATTTTTTTAAGCTCTGCTCACCATCTGTTCATGTTTCCTAATAGTTTAAAAGTATTTTTTATTTTTATTTTTTATTAACAGACCAGCCCTTTTTGAATCAGAAATGCCACCCACATTCTTTCAATGCTTGTGTGAACTTTTTCCAAATTCAAACTTCTTTGAGAAAGCAGCTCATCACTTTAAAACAATCTTACAGTTATTTGTGGATCATCCTATAGTTTTCATCTCTGTACCAGCTTGTGGGCATGCATGGTTTTATACCTACTGGGCAGGTCAGAGTATTCCACTATGAATACTGAGTGGAATGTGCGACACACCACCTCATGCTAGCAAACAGAAAGCCAGATTAAATAAAGCAGCACTGCTACTCTGCACACATAAAATTAACTACTCTTAATGTAGTAATCAGGGACAGGTCAAGTTGAGGCAATGCATAATGGAGGCACTATTATTATTATTTTTTTTTTAATGAGAAGCTCACAGAGTGTAGAGTGCTGAAGAAGAAAGAGATTAGGAACATTGTCAGATTGCTAGATTTAATCGTATGATATAACTATGCATCTTTAATAAAATTAAATAAAGTTGTCCATTTAGAAAGATTTTCACCACTGTACACATAGAGGCCACACTCTAAAACCGGATAAGTTCATTTAACTCAAAAAATTTGAGGAAACTAATTACCTCAAAATTTTAAAGTTGATAAATCAATTTGTTTAAGCCAAATACACTCAATTATAACAAAAATTTAACTCAAACTTTGTAATTTAAAATACATTTTTGTTATATTTAAGTGTATTTGTGTATTTATCAACTTAAAAATTTTGAGGTAATTAGTTTCCTCAAATTTTTTGAGTTAAATGAACTTATCCGGTTTTACAGTGCAGTTCATACAACATGAAGGCTAGGACACACCAAATTCAGTTCTAAAGCTCTAAAACTGGAATGAATTGTGTGTCCCAAAACTCTCCATACATAGGGGAAATTAAAACTTTCTAGCAAAATTTCTTTCAAAACTTTTCATACATATTTTATATTATATATTATTTTTTCAGACAGCCTTTAATAATGCCTTGGACAAAAGAAGAACGTATTGAAATCATTCTCATCTCTGGATCGGGAAGCTGTTGCAAGGTTGCGATGGACATGCCACTAAATGCATAACACTGGATATTTTGTTAACACAAGTTCATAATGATTGGGAGCGACGACTCCGTATGTGTTTACAAAGAAATGGCAGTCATGTAGATGATGTTTTCTAAATAAAGTTACATTTTGCGAAAAAAAAATAAAAAATTCTATATATATGGAGACTTTTGGGACACTATATATATTAGCACTGTGGTCTTCAAGATCTGATTTGGCACAATGAAGTCCAACGACTAACTGAATGAATTCTGCACCATGCCCTAGATCTCAGTAAAATTGCACATACTCTTGACTGGTGGTACGTGCCAGGTGCCAGAGAGTGAAGGTCAAAGCCCAACACAAACATAACTCAGCTTATCTACTCCAAACAGTCGCGTGACACCTGAGAGCAGAAGTGAAGATTGCTCTTCGTACAAGTCTCACCAAATGCTAGTTCTGGCATTCTACAGGAATGATGATCTGCATAGTTTATGCTTGGATTCTGTCTCCAAGGTGTTCATTTTGTACCAAAACTCCTTTTAAATAGTTTTATTTTTTGATATACTGAATTCACTAAGCAGATATGTACATATGTACACATACTCAGTTTAGGGCATGCACTCACACAAGGTCATAAAGTCAGTTATTTGCATATGAAGGAGGAAGCAAGTAATTCTCTGTGCATGAACGATATTAGTCACATGGGTTCTGTGTGGACGTGCTGTTCTTATCATCTCACAATCATGGAATAAGCCACACACTTTTGACTACGTCCTTATTTCCAGTCAGCAGGAAATCTTGAATGATGATGATGATGTGCTGGAAGACACACTTAAGCTTAAGATAACCTACCTTTTAGGACAACATATTAAGATCCAATCCAACTTAGTTAAGCGGACAGAGAACAGGACACACTTATAAAACCTGGTTTATAACAGCAACATGTACACATGAGCCCCTAAAAATGATTCATAAGCACATGAAAAGTCATCATCTCTGAAGTGACCTTATTTATACTCAGTTCTTCTTGTACTGTGTTACACAAGATTCTAACAATGCATTTCCTTACTCAATCATCCCTGAGTCAGATTTTAGAAGAGCAACAGCAGCTGTTATTTATATATATATATATATTGATATATGCTATAGTATTTTCATGTTTAGCCTTAAGAGGACATATATATTTAATCACGTTGCAATGCAAAGGCTTGCTGTAGATATTAAGGAGCAAAAGAAAGGCAGTGTGCACCAGCCTGTTAGCATGTTTCTGGGTAGTTTGGCAGCATTCCAAATCTAGAATGAACGTCACATTCGCAGAACAGATAACAAAAGGCCCTTCCTCTTCTCTCAGTTACTCTATCCCTTCATCTTGTCATCCACTACCCCCTTCTTTCATCAGCTGAGCCTGACCACCCACTCACATGCATACTCACATTCATTATTCACTGTATTAATGATTTCTTTTATCTCCATTTTGAGTGCTACAAATGTTCTGAACAATTTGAAATGGCACACATTTCTGCAGTTTACAAACTTGGATTAGTTTAGCACTATAAGCAAAATGATCTGAATATAAAAAGAGGACAAACTGAATTAGCGATCACTCTCAATAGTACATACCTACTCCAGAGCTGAGGTTGTTTTTGAGCCCAGTCGGTCTTGTGGCTTCCACCTGCCAAATTGCACTTAACCAGCAGCGACTCAACAGCACAAAGTAAACACTTGGTGTGTACATACAGACTTTAAAACATGGCCTGAGACCATATTGTCCTCAATGCACGGCTTTCATTACTACACCTTTATAGTTATGTTACAGTTCCAATAAAACTGTGACATTTAAGCAGCCAATGTAATAAGGAAATGTACGGGGTGATATTGTGTAGAATCTGGACCTCAGCATTGATGGTATTACTAAGCAGTTACTGAATATCCCAGTGACAGCAGTTAACAGTTTTCCGTGCTGCAATGAATGAATGATAAAATGATCGATTATATTTTCTATATTTCAAAGCCAATTATTAATTAGACCATTTGGCCACTAGTATTAGAGCAGTGGCCAGGATGTAGGAAATGACTGTGCTTGACTATTTTTCTTCCTTGAACACAGGAAGCTATACAAGAAATAAACAAGAAATAAATGCTAGCAGTTACAAATGTTACATACAGTCTCCTCCAAATGTATTGGAACAACAAGGGCAGTTCTTTTGTTCCTGGTATATTCAGAAAACTTTTGGGTTTGAGTTGAATATGAGATGATAGATAAAAAATTACAGATTTCATTTTCTGATATTTACATCTAGTGTATATATATCAACATAGAACATGGCACCTTTGGTGGCAGACCACCCAATTTTTAGGTGGGCAAAAGTATTGGAACAGATAGTCTTAAAGTAAATGACACTTAATATTTGGTGGCATGTCCCTTGCTTGCAATAACTGCATCAAGCCATCAACCCACTGACTTCTCCAAAACTGTTGCATTCTTCTTTGTGATGCTTTTCCAGACTTGTACCACAGGTTCTTTTATTTGTTGTTTGTTTCAGGGGCTTTCTCCCTTCAGTCTCCTTTTCAGTAGGTGAAATGCATGCACAATTGGTTTAATGTCTGGTGACTGACTTGGCCAGTCTAAAACCTTCCACTTTTCCACCCCTTGATTTATTAGAAAATCACTTGGTAGAAACTAATCAGAGGCTGCTGTGGGAGGTGGGACTGCTTTAACTTCCTAAGGAAAAACAATCTTTGCTGGACGCTCTTCGCCTGGTGAAAGATGTTAACTGACCATGTAAGGTCTGCTGAGATGTAAACTCCCAGGAACTTGAAACTCTCCACTCTCTCCACCTCCTCTCCTAATAGACTGAGAGCAAGATGCTCAGTGCGTCTGGATCTTCTAAAGTCTATTACCATCTCTTTAGTTTTTGTGATGTTAAGGTCAATAAGGACAATTATGGCTGACTTAAGACAGTCAGGAAACACAGCTTGCTCTAGTGAGAGGTTAAAAATGTCAGTGAATACCTCTGCTAGCTGGTCTGCACAGGCCTTCAGCACCTGTCCAGAGATCCCATCTGGTCCAGTCGCTTTACGAGTGACAACTGCATGCAGGGTGGATCTGACCTGATGTTGATGTAACTTTATGGATGTTACTATCTCTGGACGTACAAAACGGATGTTCTTACTATTCTGGTAGTTGAAGCGGGCAAAAAACTGGTTTAGTGTGTCTGAGAATGTGCTTCCCTTGTAATTTAAAACTGGATGGCTGTCCTTATAGCCGGTAATTGTTTTTATTCCCTTCCACGTACACCGGGAGTTGTTGCTGTTAAAGTACTCTTCTATGCGCTACCTGTACCAGCGCTTAGTTTTTCTGATGCCCCTCCTCAATCTGCCTCGTGCTTCCTTGTAGGCCTGCGAGTCTCCAGATTTAAATGCAGAGTCCCGTTCCTTGAGAAGCCCACGTACCTCATTATTTAGCCATGTTATCTGGTTGGGATACATTTTAACTGTGTTTGTTGTTGTCACACTTGCAAAAAAGAAGTTTATATAGGAGAGGACTGCTGATATATAGCTCTGCATCCTCTAAGAATATATTCCAGTCAGTGGTGTCAAAGCAGTTTTGCAGTCCTGAGGTGGCTTCCTCTGTCTATGCTTGAATTGTTTTTAATGTTGGTTTCTGCCTGCAAACCACTGGTACGTATGCAGGTATGAGAAGCAAGGATACATGTTCAGAAAGTTGAAGGTGCGGCAACGGGGCAGCTTTGTAAAGATTTAAGATACTGGTGTACACATGATAAAGTGTATTCTTCTCTTGTGTGGGGATGTTTACATTTTTTAAATATTTAGGCATGACTGAGTGTAAATTAGCATGCTTAAAATCCACTGCTGCTATGACAAAACTGTCCGGATGTGCTGACAGATGACAACTGATGTGTCCTGTAGCCCCTCTAATGCTGTCCTAGTGTTAACTTGCAGTGGAACATAAAAAGCAATAAAGCCGACTGACGTGAACTCCCTTGGCAGATAAAAAGATCTACATGGAGAGTACGGTCATTGGAACCTGCATATCTGAGCAGTTCTGATCTGTTGTACACTAAATAGCATCCAGAAGCACCCATGCAAGCCCAAGCCATGACAATACCTCCACCATGCTTGGCTTGTTTGTTTTGGATCATGAGCAGATCCTTTCTTTTGCCACACTTTGACCTTTCCATCACTTTAGTATAGGTTAATCTTGGTTCCAGAACGTTTGTGGATCATTTCTGTATTTCTTTGCGAATTCCAAACTGGCTTTCCAATTCTTACTGCGGATGAATGGTTTACATCTTGTGGTATGACCTCTATATTTCTGCTCTCAAAGTCTTCTTTGAATGCTGGATTGTGATACCTTCACACCTGCCCTGTGGAGGTTGTTGGTGATATCACTGTCTGTTGTTTTTGGGTTTTTCTTCACAGCTCTCACAATGCTTCTGTCATCAGCTATTGTTCTTTTTCTTGGCTGACCTGTTCAGTGTCTGGTTGTTAGTACATCAGTGGTTTCTTTCTTTTTCATGACATTCCAAAATGTTGTAATGGCTACGCCTAATGCTTATGCAGTGGCTCTGATTGATTTCCCCTCTTTTCTCAGCTTCAAAATGGCTTTTCTTTCAAAGACAGCTCTCTGGTCTTCAAGTTGAGTGATCCTTTTTAACAATAAACACAGTCTTCAGAGGGGAAACCCAGGACTCAAACCAAGAGTTATTTATCGTTTAAACAATTAATCTAATAAGGCACTCCTGGGCAAAAAGAAACTCCTGTCAGTCACACGATCCAGTATTTTAGATCACTTGAAAAATAGGTGGCTTCAAACAAAAGGTACCATGTTCTAAGTTGTTTAACATATCTAGATATAATTATTAGCAAATTAAAGCTGAAATTCTGATCTAATGTCTCAAATTCGTATTTTGATGCCAAAACCAAAGTTATTCAGTGTATAGCAAAAACAAAAGAATTGGCCTTGCCATTCCACTATGTTTGGAGGGGACTGTAGCTAATTAGCTGAGGTTGTGTTTGATTTCAAGTAAAAAAAAAAAAAAAAAAATCAATGCAGGCCATTGCCCAATGGCCAGATTTATATTCTGATTTATGTTCTGAAAAGTGCAAAACCAGAGATTCTCACAGGGATGTTGCAATGGGCTAGAAGAAATTAGAGCAGAGTTGAAACAAGGGAGTGTGTCAGAATGAATGAAATGCTTTTGTAAAGAGGTGTCGGACACAAGAGAATATCATTGTGAATGCACACAAGATTGTGTCATGAAGAAACATCTCCACATGTCGAACTTTATATATGTTGTCCTTTTGTCCTAGTTAAACAAACATCTTCATAAACCAGCCAGTTATTAAAATTGGAAGTTATACATATGTATAATCCATCTCCCTGAAACAAAGTGTGTGTAAAAGTGTTGACAGAATTTTCCAGCCTGGTCTCAGACTACAGAGCAGCAATGTCTTAGCGTCATGTGATTGTGTCTGGAAGGGGAATCCCGTGATTTTTTTTCTGGTGAACATTCTCCACCTCCAGTGCTATGAAACATTTCCACACAGCAAAGGCGCATCCTGCGGTGTATCCTGTCACTTTACTAGCATGAAGAAGTGAAAACTACAATCATAATATGCATGGTATTATGCACCAAAAACAAAGTATGAACTGAACGAAATATTCAACAAGATTCAAATAACGTACTGCAAAACATGTCACCAAACTCTTGTCCTCTCCCTAATAATATCTGCGTGTCCACTGACTAAACTTCTTGAGCTTGGGTTCTTGAGTAACACATGCTAACTCTAAACTTTTCCTCTGTTTACTCCCATCAATGGGAAATTCTAACTGAACTGTAATCACTAAAATAGACCACAGACAACCTTCACATGATTCATGCTCACAACACTGGACATCTCAGCTACATTTTAATCTCTGAGCCTAGAGTCCAAGAACAAATGGAAGCTAAATGCATACTACAGCAATATATGTTAGTCTATATAAAACTAGTAGTACTATTAAACAAACCATTAATAGATCCGTGACAGATCTCAAACCACTGTAAGGCCATTAGGAAACATTTAATGGTGTATTCAGGTCAGGAGGGGTTAGATATATTTTATATGTATTTGCTTGGCAGACACTTTTATCCAAAGTGACTTACCACTTGAAGAGACTGTAATTCAAGCATACAACTGAGAATTCACTCAAGGGTTCAACTGTGGCAGTTTCAAGATCTTACAATCCTAAGCAATCTTAAGAGATTGACAAATCCAAATGACTAACACCACAAGCCTGCACTGATTATCTAAGCTTAACACTAATATTTTATGCCTTTTGCTTCCTCTTCAGGATTAAGAGGGTTAATTCAGAGAGTAAAGAGCAGAGTGTGTATGCATCAAAGAGACAGCATTAGATAATGGCTATAGGTAAGCACTTAACAGTTGTTGGTAAACATCTTTCTTGATATTGATGTTAAAAGTAGAATATTTTTGAGCACCCATCAAAGTAGCTACATTAACGGTGAATTGATTATTACATTAGTGGAGCAGTCACTTGTTTTCAGCATCCATAAATATTCTTCTAAAACCAATTTTCCTCCTAATTGTAAAAGTACACGTCAATTTAACAGTCATTATACGATGATAAATCAATATTTCGGGGTAACAAAACCTTTAATACCTGTTCACTATGTCACATGGCATAAAGTGAGTTCCACAGCCTGGCATTTTCTTTACTGTGTGTATGTGTGTAGGGACTTGTGTATAGGAACAACACCCACACCCCCTACATACCTGTTATACCCAGATTACTACATGTTTACAGTATATGTTACCAATTTCACTACCTGCATTATATTGGACAAACAACTGCACATATTTGCACTTTATTCCAAATATAGTCTTACTGTTGCTGCCACCAATCTTTTATATCCCTTATATTAGATTGTTCCCCTTTTCTGCTTGTATACAAATAAATTATGCTTATTTAACGTTATTTTATGACATGGACAGTTGAAAAAGCATTTCACCGCATGTTGTACTGTGTATGGTTGTGTGTGACCTATAAAATTAGAAAATGCGTGTGTGTGTGTGAGAGAGAGAGCGAGAGAGAGAGAGAGAGAAAGAGAGAGAGAGAGAGCGCATGAGCATGTATCAAGGAGTTGTGGATCTGAACAGAAGCTACTTAAGGTGTATGGATTTGCAGGGAGTAAAGCTCCTATTCTAGAGCTGTATAGTGCAGCTTAGTCCATCAGTGCTGAGTGGAGAGCAGACAGACGGGTGGGCCACCTCTCAGCTCTATTCTCATCCTTCTCTTTCCCTTGCCTTCTTTATCCAGAGAACAGCAGGCTTAAAATAACACACACCAATCCCACTGTTACATCAGCCACCTACCATAGCCTTATTTACAGGCCCTGTCACACATGCTATATATGGTCAACGGCACTTTTTCCATTTGTAAACTATGAAAGCAGTGCATAATTTATTACCATCTTCACATATATGGTACAAATAGAGTTAGCACCCTTCAGACAACAGAGCATGCATCTGACTAGAAAATAAACACTGCAAGACACAACTGTTATACATTTGAAACTGTGCAGAGGGAAAAACAGAAACAACATGTAGAAAAGGGATGGTGATATAACTGAAATCATGTATGATTTCATAATGTATGCATAAGCATTTGATATCTGTGAACACATCTGTGTTCACTATGAGAGCACAGAAGGAGCAGTACCTTTTATGGTGTCCAGAACTCACTGATGATTTATGAATACTCCAAATCACAAAGGAGACTGGACTGGGGGCAAGTGGGTGGCTGTGGCTCAGGAAGTAGAGCGGGTTGTCCACTAATCGTAAGGTTGGCAGTTTGATTCCTGGCCCACATGACTCCACATGCTGAAGTGTCCTTGGGCAAGACACTGAACCAAGTTGCTCCTGATGGCAAGTTAGCGCCTTGCGTGGCAGCTCTGCTACCATTGGTGTGTGAGTGTGTGTGAAAACCAGTGTAAAGCATGTTGTAGAATCACTAAGGTTAAAAAAGCACTATATAAGTGCAGACCATTTACCATAACCAAAGTAAGGGAAAACAGCATCCAGTTTTAGATAAGATATAACATCTACAGTACTTCTGTACTATAAAACTATAAACAGAGACTGAAATATCATCAATAAACAGATTCATCACTGATTATACTGAAATTTCTCCATTCCACATAATTTGCAATTGCTTTAAACAAATCAAGGATCTTGCATTTTCTAAAGACAGATAAACAGGACATGGCAAGTATACATGGCAAAAGCCTCAGCAGTATGTGGTGACATGCACAGTGAAGAAAAACAAACTCAAGATTAGAAGAATAGATTTCCTCTCATTTGAAATTTATTGTAACAAAAAAACTAACATTAAATTAAAGTGTATTGTTGTACTTTGAAAGAAATTAAAGCTTGTTCTTACACAAAGAACAATAAACAGTAATAAAAAAAGTGGTTTCAAATCATATTTGCAAAATATATATGATTAACTCCATCTCTGTATCTTAATATAAAGGTATGTTATTATATACCATGAGAGACTGTAAAAAAAAAAATTAACACAGAGCTGAAGTCTACACCCATGCTTCAAGCAGTCACTCCATCCATCTTGCGGCATTCCTGTAATGTTCTAGCCCCGTGGTTTGGTAGCGAAAGTGAGGTAACCGGTGTGTCCAGCCATCTCTCTAGGCGGTGTGGCAGTCCTGCAGGTCACTGAAGAGTAGCTGGGGTTTGTTGAAGGTGGAACTTCCTCTGGAAGAGGGTCAGAGGCTATCTTGGTTTTGTCTGTTCCACCCTCCGGGCCGAAGTCTGGTAAGGGCAGAGTGACAGAGCGGACGTCGTGTACCCTCTGCAGAACCTCCAGAGTGCAGATCTCCTCAAAACCATGATCCAGCAGAGCTTCACATGTCCTCTGGACCTGCTCGATACATGGAGAGAACGAGCACAAACGACCCCCTGCACAAAAAGAAGACACGAACAGAGTTACTTATGTATTATAATCTCAAAGAAACCTGACTGTTAGCACATCCGATCTGAACACATTTTTTTTTTTTAAATCTTCAAATACTTCAAATTCTGGAATTTCCAGAAATGTATTCTTGGCATTTTCTCAACTGATTTCTTGAGGAATCAACCCTGAGATGCTTTTTAAACAGTATTAAAGGATTTCCTACCTATGCTGGACACTTACAGTATTGGCTGCTTCTGGGAATATTTTGCTCAAAAGTCATCCATTTAAAAAATGTTTTTTTGTAAATAAAATGTTAGTTTTCTAATGAAAGAAATCAATATGTTGGCAGAATTATATTTTTGTCTACAACACAGATTTCAAACATTGAATCATACACTTTCAGATCAAAAGGTTTTTAAGATCATGAGATCATTTCAGTCGAGTGTCTCCAAACTTTTGACTGGTGGTGTGTGTGTCTATACACACACATACACACAGTACTGTGCAAAACACTTTTTTTAGTACAAACTTTGTTATAGCTCTTATTTCAACTTCGCCACATATCACATTGCTATTAGTCCTAAATTACCCCTGTCCCAACTTTTTGAAATTTGCATCAATTTCAAAATAAACTTTTATCTTCAAAAAGCTATGCAGTTCATTAGGTAAAACCTCAAATACCTTGTCTTTATACATTTTTCTGTCAAGTCAAAGAACATTTACAAATCACTTTTTATTAGCATTTTCCATACTCTGTCCCAACTTTTTCGGAATTGGGGTTGTACTACTGTTTGCTGCTCTTTACAGTACAGTGTTTTCAGTATAGTACAGGGTGAATTGAATGGTAATTTCCCTTCCTTTCTATTCTGACTCTGTTTCTCATGGGTTCACCCCAACATGTTCTGTTCACTCTCCTCACCTTTACTGGAACTGGGACTCTTTATATCTGGGAACATATTAAGACTATAATAAGGTTATAGATTGTCTCTTTGTGATCAATTTAGGTCCATCAAGTGCATCTAAAAACACTGACACATACATTAAGAAAAAAAGGTATTTCATCATTGCAGTGAGGCACAGAAATGTGGTCTACATATTACTCAATTGATTGTGTAGTGGGGAGTGCTTTAGTCCGCTGACAGACATTATGGACACAGTCAAAAGAAACTGAAGAGACAGAGAGATAGAGAACAAGAGAGTCAAAGTATGCCTGAAATGTTCCACAGCCAAATAAACCAATTCCATGCAAGCCAAGTCATAAACACAGACTCATCGTTTCCTGGCAACAGCGGCCTCGGAGAGAGGAAAGTCATGGCAGCGTGGGAGTCCTCCATGCTCTCCAAGCACTAAACATGAGTAGGCCATCAGCCAAACAATGACAGGAATTACACAAAAAGAGAAAGAAAAAGAGAGAAAACCACTGTAGGAGTTAGAAGATTCACAACAGCAGGGGTCTGACATCCGTCACATCCTTACATGCATCTTTTTTGTAAACGTGATCAGAGGCTACACAAAGCTCAGTCAGCCACTCTGCACGATACATGCACAATGCACACTGTTTAAGTTCCTAAGTAAGAAGCCTTCATGACAGAGTGATTTTTTAAAGAACTTTGAACAGGACCAACAAGCGAGAAACCCTACATTTATACTGCAGTTCTCTCAAGGAATCCCATTCCCTCAACCTAACCTCTCTGCAGTCTCACAACCTATCCCTTTATGGTCAAAAGTTTGTCACTGTGTGTCTGTACGTGTGTGCAAGTGTGAGAGTGTAGAAGCGCGAGAGGGAGGGAGGGCGAGAGAGAGAGCACATTACATGTACATAACTACATGAATATAAACACAACAAACTTACAAATTTAAATCACTTTAAAAAAAAGTCATTTATGACAGAAGAGAGGTAAAATTTCACTGTTGAAAACTATTATTATTTTCACAACATCTCTGTATTCAAAATCCACATTTAAAATGTTTAAAAGTGGAACCTAGGTTCTTAAGCGCCTAAAACAAGTATCCTGAACTTTTTGGATAAATGACCCTTGTGTTGCTTGATGTAAGAAATAGGGTTAGGGTTAGGGTTAGGATAAATGCATTCCATTTATGGCATATTTTAGTATGTGTCCTAAAAGTGAGGCACATGCACAAATAAACCATTCTGCTTGGTAAATAAATAAAAATGAAACATTACAGTTAAATGCAATTTTTAAAAGAAATAAACACCCCTATTACTCAATTCAAAAGTGCAACGAAGCCATGATTAATACCACACAGTGTAGCTCTGATGAGCTGAGCAGCTGACTAGTCCAGGCCTGTTTGCTAGAGATGAAGCTACTCAGCTGCAGGAACAGGGATGCATGCTTGAGCACCTATGCACAGAGTATGTTTGGCCACAGCCATCAACAAACAAAAGGGATTAGAAAAAAATTTACCTATACACCCATATTAATCATTGCCATTTATTAAATAAATGAGGGGGGTAGGCTAGTTTCAAAATCATTGACCTGCAATAAACCAAGTTAAATGCATTGGCAGTAGCGCATTGATAGATGTGAGAGACGTGATGTTGCCTCAGATGGGTTCCTGTGTATTCTGTTGTGTTGCCATAACAATACTGTTTACATAAACTTAGAAAAAAATCATACAAATTAAGAACATAAAAATAAACAGAAGCTTTATCAGATACAACATAAAACATAGTCTGTAGTACACTTGGCCTTGTCTGACCAGATTTAGTATTCTCTCCCTCACTCTCTCTCACACACACATTATATATATATATATATATATATATATATATATATATATATATATATATATATATATATATATATATATATATATATATACACACACACACACACACACACACACACACACACACACATATATATATATATATATTAATATGTTGATTTCATCCAGACACAGGGATGACTAGTGTTATTCCAACATGAATACATTTCCCCTCCATCTTATGAGTAAATGATTCACAGAGAAATGACTGTTTAAGAAAGTCAATACTTCCTCAGTGAGAGGACAATAATAGCAAGGCATTTAGACACCAGAACACATAAAACCCTTAACACATGCATGTAGCATGTCAGAGATGGGACAGATGTTCAGGAGCACCAGACAATCAGACAACTGGTTGTTATGCTATATAACTGCCCTATTTTATAAGGAATGGACACCATTTTTAGATTTACTTATTCTGTAATCCTGGGTAGAGGCAGAATCTTAACATTTTTCTGCATGCTCTTTAAAAACAAGTGCATGCAGACACACATACTCACCTCTGCGTTTGAATGCTTTCTTGGCATGTATGATGGCCTCCCATGGTGATGGGATGTCCAGAAATACCGCATCGGCTACACCCAAAACACCAAAGCCTTCTTTACACACATCCTGGTTTCGGACAGTCACTAGATGTCCCACCTTGTGATCTCTGAACTCTTCTGTAGCCTTTTCTGCCCGCTGGGCATGAAACTCGACTGTGTGCAGGTGGCCATTGGGCGCAATGGTGCGGAGAATGGCGTGGGACAGTGAGCCGCTGCCAGTGCCTGTCTCACACAATCACATGAGAAAAATTAAAAAATTTATTGCAGGCTATAACAGAGCAATTCCTTTATTACATTTGATTTTACAGTAGGTTATAGTAATGATGCAGGTGTGTGTACACTAGCTAGTGTCAGGCAGATGAAAGTAAACCAGTAAGCTGGTACTTTTAAGACAAGAGATTCTGCTAAAGATTACGTTAAGCACAGGCAGTGACTGAAGAGGGTGGTGTACGACATGTGTAGTTCTGCTCTTAATTAGGGCTCTATACTTAGACAAGGTTCTACCATTACCTGGCTTTATACAGGATTTTGTTCGTATTGCTGTGCTTGTGCCAAAGAACATGCACCAAATGTCAAAAAAAAACAAAAACAATATATGAAGTCTTAATTCACATACAAATGTGGCCAATTCACCTAACAACGTGGGTTTGAAAGGTGGGAGGAAACCGGAGAACACAGACAGACATGGGAAAATATGCTCCACACGGACAGTCATCTGACCTCGGGATCAAACCAGGAGACCCTGAAGCTATAAGGGGGCAAAGTTTCCTCCCACTGTGCTAACTCCTAAATGAGATTAGATCAGTCATATTTCATGTGTGCTTTTTTGCCATTCAGAATGCAGGCAATCTTACCAAAATGTCTTAACATAGCCAAACAAACTCATGACTAAATTTACATACCTTTTATACTGGGGTTATCTACACAGTTAATAGAAGTTCAGTAGTGAAATATTCATCTGATTGTAGCTCAGTGTTACTGATCAGGTCAATACACCATGGAGCCAGTTAATACTTTCACTATATGGTTAAAAGTATGAGGGCACCTGATCATATGGACCTTCCCCAATTGCTGATACAATGTTGGAAGCACACAATTGTTTAGAATGTCTTTGTATGCTGTAGCATTGCAATTCCTCTTCATTAGAACAAAAGGGCCCAAAACCCAGCATGACAATGCTCCTGTACTCCATGAATACATAGTTTGCCAAGTTTGGAGTGGACGAACTCGAGTGGATTGCACAGAGACCTGACCTCAACCCAACTGAACACTTTGGGATGAACTGGAATGATGACCAGGCCTCCTCACCCAACATCAGTGCCTGACCTCACCAACACTCAAGTCGGAATGAGCACAAATCCCCACAGAAACACACCTAGGTTTAATGGAAAACCTTCCCAGAAGAGTCAAGATTATTATGATAGCAAAGGGGGGACTCTGGAATGGGATGTTCAAAAAGCATGAGTGTGATTGTCCAGGCTTCCACAAAATTTTGGACATATAGTGGAAATTAAGAGAATACATCAGATTAGAATAAAAGGTACACACTTACCCACGCATATACATGCAAGTTTCAAGTGTAAATACATATATTTACAGGCAAACACATGGAAAGACAGAACTGTACATGCCAACTCCTTCTGTCCACAGTGTTACATCACCATAGCTTTTGTTTTACAACAACAATGCGGGCAATGTTTGGTCCACAGGGTGGTATTCAGATGGAAGAGGATAGCTGAACTCAGGATCATGGATCAGGAAAGGAGAAGGGCAAAGAGATCAGCGTGACCAAGAGGGAAAATGAGATATGAAGATTCTTATGATAAGTCTAACAAAAGGGTTTGTACCACAAGAAAGGACTGGACAACAAACCACAAAGCAACACAGAAGAATGTTTTGTTAAACAGCTCAGATATATTGAAGTCACTACTGACCATATTCAATCACAAAACCAACACAAAGTGTGTGAGAGACTGTTCTGTCTTCCACTTAAGCATTGCTCAAAAATCATTCAGCAGGAGAATACCACACAGAACAACCCAGCTAAAATGAGCTGGCTCCAGAGTACTGAGAGGGTGTATATGTGCTCTGAGGCCATTAAATAGATCCATTCAGACCGAGTTGCTCCCACTTAGTGAATGAGCAAACAGACGGAAAGGAAAACATCCAACAAACAGAGAAAGGAGTCAAACACGGAGAAAGAAAAACACCACATAAACATAAAGACCTGAGGATACAGAGAGAAGCAAAACATTCTACAAAAACAGTGGGGGAATAATATTTTCCAGACAATTAAAAAACAAAATGTTTTCGGATAGTAAAGGCGCCAGTCTGCAGTTGCTTCATAGAAGCTCTTTCAGATAAATTACACAAGGAGCTAAAGAAAGTGTGCAAAAGTGTCACTATGATGCAGTTCCTCGAATTATCCCAGGGCCATCAAAAAGCTAAGGGATTGTGGGTTGATTTTGTATGTTGACAAATTTCATTTTTAAATAGTAAGTGAGGAAGGGAAGGGTGGGATGTGCTAGAAGTGTTTAAGACATGCCATGCAACATCACCACCATATTGGTTAACAACTGGCAGAAATTATGTTTATAGCTTAGGAGGCACCTAAGCTTTCTAAAGACATAACCATTTGATTGGAAACAAATTTACAGTAAGTCATCAATATTTCTACCTAGTTAAAAACACCCCTGTAAAATAAAAAGAGAAAACCTCCAATATTCTTGCAATTGTTTTGATATGTACAGACTTATAGGCTATGTGACATGTAGAAGCTCTAAACATCCAATTTAATGGGTACCAACTAACACACAGTGCCACAGTAAGTTGTTGTTTCATGGGCACTTTAGTAATGGGGTTAGAAATTAAATCAGACCTGTATTGTTGCAAAACATCTATGTCAATCAATGCACACAAACACACAAGCTAAATTCACAAGGTGACCCTCTTTCTCCTAAGAGCACACATTCCTAAACCTGCATAAGGTTTAATCCTTGATAAGTACTGCAAACTTACTCAGCTCAATCACAGGGTCACTTTCAGTAAAGTTAGTATAACAAATCACACATTAGGCAACTATTTGAACAAGCAGTACACTCCTTGTGTTTAAAATGACTGCCCATTAATCTCTCAATATTGCAGGACTTTTCAGTTGTTTTTCTAATTTCTATTTATAGATTTGCATTTTTCCAATGCATGCTCAAAAGACGTTAACTTGCTCCTTTACATCACAAATGAGGTCAGATGTACCAACGTTATAATTCTCATAGACCTGACATAATGCCAGAACTGAAAATAGCATGGACATCAGCTAATACTGCAGAACAAAAAGAAGAGTTTTAGATTTTGCCTGACCATATACAATAGTTAAGGAATGGGTTATTGGCTTAGTTAGTCCAGTTAACAGAAATGCCTTTTGGAGATATTGATGAACAGTGAATTCTTAGTCTTATATAATATTATGGTCTAATTAATGGATCGGTTTTACCAGTTGACTAATCACGAGCACAACATGTTCTGATTAAGTCAGTGGAGTGTGGAATGGCTCCATAGCGGGTCTGTGTTTGAGCACTAGACTCCACTTTGATGGGCATCATGGAATCATGCCCAAGAAAGATGATGACCACATCACCTTCCTGAATGAGCTCTGAGTACTCCACCATACTCATTGGACAGTTGTTCACATAATGACACTGCATTTTAGCAGGAATTCACCATGTGTTCACCACATGGATGACTGTATAATTTTTCAGAAAAAGCCCAACAAAATATGGGTTACTAAAGGTTGTGGTTAATGAAGGATTTGCATACTTTCTAATTCCTAAATTAGTTAATCATGGAATAACTTAGTAAACAGTTCTGCCTCAGCCATCTCACCTGATTCACAGACAATGGAGCCTGGTTTGAGGTCCAGCATCAGGGTGATGTTGGCGATGTCTGTTGTGTAAAGGATCTGGGTTCGGTGAGGCAGATTCACAGTCCACAGCTCTGGAGTGGGATGCAGCACATACACCCAACCACCCTTACTGCACGTTACTTTAGAACCAAACCGTCGACCGATTAAGTCAGTGGAGTGGCGAATGGCTCCATAGCGGGTCTGTGTTTGAGCACCAGACTCCACCTTGATGGGCATCATGGAATCATGCCCAAGAAAGATGATGACCACATCTCCTTCCTGAATGAGCTCTGAGTACTCCACAAAACTCATGGGACAGTTGTGATTAGCTGCAATATTGGACAAAAAGGTAGTTCTGAGACAGTGTTTACTTAAGTTACTGGACATAGCAGTAACCAGGATGACCAGAAGATAATTAGATTTCAGTTAATTAATAGATCAATAATAATAATAAAAACAACAACAACAATATATTTAAGCAATATCACACCCACAGTCTTGCTGTTGTAGTAAATATCAGCATGGCTGTGAATCGGCTGCAGGAAATCACAGCTATACTGATATTCAGTAGAACAGCATGGCTGCAAGTGCAATATTGCTTTTATACAACAGTTCAATAAACAAGAAATTAAAATCAAGTAACTGACATTTCAGACACAATAAAGATAAATATTTGGTTTATTTTTGCTGTCAATGAAATAGCACCCAGAGAAGCTACAGCTGGATAGAGCGCTGCCTGTTACCATGCAATGCACAGACTGACAGCCAGTAGTAAGTGTAGTAACCATTTCAATGTAATGAACTATTGCTAGAATTGGATTTTTATGTAGCGAACACAGATAAGCAGAGTGATGCGAACAGTGAAAAATACCAGTGCTGATATACTAAATATCAGCACTCTTGGAACACCACTTGTCCAATCAAATTAGTGGACTGGAACTAACTGATGATATTCCTTGCCAGCGCAATTCTCCTAAATGTCCTTTATCAGCTATGCAAGCTGGAAGGGGTGAAATATATTTGTTTCATACTGAACTATATCAGCATTCTAGACAAAAAATATTTGTCTGAATGTTTTTAAAATCCATATTAAAAATCAGATTATCTTACTCATAGCACTCACCATTAAACATAGCATTTGTGACTGTGACATTCAGTTTCAGTTCAAATCTGTAGATTTTTTAAAAACTAAATAGAAATTGTTTTATTTATTTTATTTAATTGTTGGACTAACCCTGTTGTACTTTTAATTTTTCTTTTAATTTCAAGATATTTTAGTCTTATAAGTATTATTTATGATTGTGGATTGATTTATTGTTTGTCTAATTTAAAAATAGATATTTTATGCAAATGTTTTGAACTCAAAACTGCTATATAAATAAATATTTTCAGTGAATCAATGTTGTCCATTAGTCCAGTTTCACACAGTGCATGCGCAATGCTTTCCAGAACCACTGGCATAAAGTTGGTTTGACGTTGGACAGTCGATATTCGCAGATATGCGGAAATTAAGTGACCGTCTCTAAAGTTACATACGACATTGTTAAACACATTTCTAACTTCAATAACATTTGAAGGGAATGACTTACAGTCACATAACCAACTGTAAAATGTTCATCTAGGTGTCAGGTATGACACATACCTTTAAAAAAATTTTTATATTTATTAAAATAAGCTATTAAATCATATGTAAATTTGATATGAATTTCACCACAGAATGGGCCCATACACAAAATATACCATAATTTAAAGCTCAAAAGCATTTGAAGGGAATTATGTAGTCACAAAACCAACTGTACAGTGTTCATCTAGGTGTCACGTATGACGCACACCTTTTCAAATTTACATATGATTTAATTTATTTAATTTAATAAATATCAAAATCTAATTTGACTAGACGACTTTACAGAAAGCATGCCGTCGATCATCCTTTAGCCAATTTAGCTGTGGACTGTTACTTATATATACACATTACTGGTTTCAAAATATTGAGTGCTGTGCAGCTACTCATTCATCAGCTCATGTTAGCTATTTGTCTGTTATTTGGCTATAAAGTAACTCTTCATAAAATAATTTTGGTAACTATAAGCTTTATTAGGAATCAACTGACTTTATTTGAATTCACTATAAAACCTGCCAAGTTTAACAGTTAGTTAAGCCGTTAATGATTTTGGGTGTCCAGGGCTAGGTAACCAAACACTACACAATTTATACATCTTCTGGGGTTTTATTTAACAGTAGGCGTTTTGTCCTTCTCTTGTAAAAATTAATAAATAAATGAAAACCCCAGACATTTTCAAGTCTTTTTAACGAATCACACTTTCTATGTTCGTGCTATTTAAAAACCTGCTGGAAATGGGGACGCATTATATGTGATCAGTGTTGGTAAATTCGGCTAACTAAGGTGCTTTAAACTAACACTAAATTTCTAGACAAAAATAGCGCCAACGGCTGTTAGCTAAGAGAGAGGAATTGAGCTGATAGATGTGTCGGTGGGATGTCTTGTCCAGATGGAGTCAGTTACATAATGACAGGTGCAAAACATGCAGGAGTCCTGCACAAATACGCTTTCCACAGCTAACTACAAGACTTGAGCATCATCTATTCACTACAGTATCCTTGCTAGCCACGTTAGCAAACTGCAATATCATGTTTACATTAGTAAAGACAGAATTTACACACTATTACGGTTCGCTCATGTAAAGGACACGTAAACAATGATCCTAACAAGACACTTACCTTTAGTGATAACGGTTTAAAGTTTATGTTGTCTGTCAGTAAAACCGGTCTACACACGTGTTAGTAAAGCAACACTGGCTTGCCACTAACGTGTCGCAGACAGATGACGTAATGAACGCCGACACAACTTCTTTGACCTTCCTCTGTTAGCTAATGTAATTCACTTGCATATTGACCGATATGTTGTCTTTTATTGTTATTATTATGCATAAATCATTCAGCATTCAACCACACACAGATACATAGACAGATCACTTGCGCGTTTTTGCAATGTATGACTGGTGTGCCTCCACCAAAGTACACAGATACTTGCAAATATAGCAGTTTATCATGCTTGAAGTAAAAAAAAATGTAAATGGCAGGTGTCGTAGACTACTATCTGCATTAATGGAAATGAAAAGCAAATTATTTAAATATACAATACTATGTGATAAAGCCCTGGAGGTTTAGAAATGTTGCAGTGGCACTCGAAATGCTGTGTCCTCAGCCTCACATTCTCCTGCTCCAATGAATGGACTACAAGTATTAACCAATAGGAGCCGCTCTTGCACACTATAAAACAAACGCTCCATCCCAAACCCTTGCCGGGGAGCAGGATCATTTTTAGAGTACAGTATATAGTTGGGAGAAAGTGGGGACTTTTGTGTCAAACCCGTCTTCATCTAGTAGTAGTCCACAGGTAAGATTATGTATTTTTATTTTAAAAATGAAAACGACAAAAGCTGAATTGCAAGTCTGCAAGGTAATTCGGAGGTCAGATTGAGGACACTAAACGAGATTCATGTTTTCCATTACAACATGAAGGACTTGGTTTTAATATGTCTGCTGCGTTGAATAAACACGTTTCAGTTGTTTGCGACTTTTCTGAAGAGATTTTTTTTTATGCGCGTCTCGGACCCAGTTATATGTGTAGTCAGAAAACCGTTCTTGTTTGTTTGTGTTTTCTGGTCGTGTTTAATCAGAGATAAGGCACCTACCTAGTCTTTTGCACTTCTATCCCAGACTGTACATTACAGCTTGTTTTAACAATGCATTCACTCCTTAATATTCGGGCAGTTTGTTGTTGTTTGCGTCTGGCCAAATGTTACAGGATGCGTGTTTAATCTGACTTTACGGTAAGGAGCATTTGATATCTAATAAGCACACAATCATTCATTCAGCCGTCTGTGTAATCAATACATTCATGGGGTTTTTATTTATAATATATTGAGTCAAGCTAAATTTATTCAATTTTAATAAGCGAACATTCGTAATGTGCGTTGAATTTTTATAGCGGTAAACTGTCGACATTATTTATTAAACAAAACCAAGTCCTTGTTTGGATGACTGTATTGTCCGGTTTGTATGGAAAAGTTGACGTGTTTTTGTATGGGCTCCGCTCCTCGGTGCACGCAGGGAGTCTCCGCCATGCCTTTCGGAAACACTCACAACCAGCTGAAGATGAAGTACTCGTCTGAAGCAGAGTTTCCCGACCTGACCAAGCACAACAACCACATGGCCAAAGTGCTCACCCCTGATTTATACGAGCGCTTGCGCAGTAAACAGACACCGAGTGGCTTCACGCTGGATGATGTGATTCAGACTGGAGTCGATAACCCAGGTAAAGCTGCTTAAATGTCTTTGTACCCGAACACAAAGCTGAAACCATCTGCTCCAAAGCATCACAGTTTAATAGAGTGCATAACTCCCTTATTAGGTCTTTTATCCCAATAAACCAGGTTCAGTCTAATAGATGGAGCTCTTCATGGTCTGTATCAGGTGTGTAGGGAGTAGGGAAAGTTACTGGATTTGGAAACCAGTGTCTTGCATTACAAAATCCAAAAAAATTCAACACTAAAGTTGATTGTCCTGGTGGCGTGTTGGCCGAACACTTCACATAGTTTGTTTTAGAGCCAGGCTTAGCCAGACCAGTTTCAGATTGTGAATACAAATTGATGATCATCTATAACAGAGTAGAATTAACTACCAAATCCATAAAATGCATGCTGTACTGGAACCTGGCTGAGTTTTATATTTTAAATAAATAAATAAATAAATAAATAAATAAATAAATTCTCTTACATCAATAAAATCTCTGCTGAGGATGAATACCCAGACTTCAGCCAGCACAGCAGCCATATGGGCCAAAGTTTTGACACTGGATATGTGTACAAGAAGCTCCATTAGCATTCCACTCCCAGTGGCTTCACCATACATAGCCATTCAAACTGGTAGATAATCCTGGTAGAACACTCTCCGGTTAGAATAAGTCTTTCTGTTTTTACAAAAAGAAGTGAATCAGAGTCCAGGACTGAATATCATCTTCAGTGAAGAGGGTTGTTTTTTGTTTTTTCTTCCAGTGGAAGCTTAAATTAGATTAGCAAGAAAATGTTTTTTCCAGTCATAATATTTTTCATATTGGTGTAATTGTGCCTTGTGTACTCTAGTGTTTTTTTTTTTGTTTGTTTGTTTGTTTTTTTTGTTTTTTTTAGTGAAAAGTCATCTCTTTGCGTGTAGAGCTGATTTTTCCATTTCTCCATCCTAGGCCACCCCTTCATTATGACTGTGGGCTGTGTGGCGGGAGATGAGGAGACCTATGAGGTGTTTAAGGAGCTGCTGGACCCTGTCATCAAGGACAGACATGGTGGATACAAACCCACTGATAAACACAAAACTGACCTGAACCCAGCCAACCTCAAGGTACAGTTATGACTTGCAGTGTGCCAGCTACTGCAATATGTGCAATCTTTACTAATTGAAGTATTCATGCTAATTAATGTTTTTGTTTTTTTTTTGTTTTTTTTTTCTGAAGGGTGGGGATGATCTGGATCCCAACTACGTGCTGAGTTCTCGTGTGCGAACAGGCCGGAGCATTCGTGGATTTTGCCTGCCACCACACTGCAGTCGCGGCGAGAGGAGAGCTGTTGAAAAACTCTCTGTGGAAGGTATAGTTCTACAGCAGGGCAGGACTCCATCTAGTGGCAATCTTCTGGGCATGTGGGGGAGCTAAGGGTGCAAGTTATGATTTGAGAACTTTCAGAGGTTGTAGCAAATTTCTAAGAATGAAATGTGGAAATAGTGGCACTAATCCAAGTTACTTTCATTGTTGCACTTCAAGTCCTATCCACAGTGAATATCAGAAATTTCTATGAATAAACAAACTGCTAGATTCAAATTTCTAATGGTATATATGTACAACTTTCTTACCATTCCATCATTTTGAGCATAAACCTACAAATTCATCTGGGTATGCCAAGACCCATTGTAAAAACAGGCACAACCATCAACCAGTTATTAATTTAACCCAGTGGTTGCTGGAATTTTTTTTTTTTTTTTTTTTTTTTTTTTTTTATAAAAGTAATTTATTTATTTTTCCAGTTCTCCCCTTGTGATTGTTGCAGTGCTCTTGAGTTGAGATGTTGCATAGACCAAATCGGGTTTCTGTGACTTTTATGTATTTGGAGATTTATTTACCAAGCGGTCATGCATGATGCTTACAACTAAAACCACCTGACTCAAAATTAAATGTCAGTATTTATTGGGGATAATAAACCACATCTTTTGCAACTATTTTTTAAAAATCTGTTGTGGTGATTAAGCTTCAGAATGTGTATAATCTCTTACTTTTCCCAGCATGCTTTTTAATTAATTTATTTTAAAAAGATTGTTGCTGTTAAAGATAGTAATGCATACCCATTGCTGTAATAGTAGCAAAAGGGAAAGGTTTCAAGTTGACCATGCACTGAATTTTTCTGTCTGTTTTGTAGCTTTAGGTGCCCTGAGTGGAGATCTGAAAGGGAAATACTATGCTCTGAAAAATATGTCAGAAGCAGAACAGCAGCAGCTGATTGATGACCACTTCCTCTTTGACAAGCCTGTGTCTCCCCTGCTGTTGGCCTCTGGAATGGCCCGTGATTGGCCTGATGCCAGGGGAATATGGTAAGTGTTGGAGCAACCACAATACAGAATTTGTACTGGGGTTCCACCTCTTATGTGAAGGTAGAATTGCCAAAACTTACACTAATATGCTTTATATCCTATAAACATATCTGCGCACACCTAGTATTTAATTCTACATTTATGTACGGAAGTATGACCGTGTGAGATTTAAGTTCAAAAAGAACGTTTAAAAAATATAAATAAATAAATAATTGTGCATTGATTGCTCATAAAATTGAGGGCTCATTTGTACAGAGAATACAGACCCTGTTTTTAAAAAAAAAAAAAAAAAAAAGTATAGTATAATTAGCCGATCAGATGTTTAGGTAAATGATTATCAATGAGCCGCAAAATGAGAATTTTTACAAATATATTTATATATGTATGTATATGTGGTGTGTATGTGTTATTTTTATATATATATTTGTAAAACTTCTCAATTTGCAGCTCATTGATAATTCTTTGCCTAAACAGAACTAAACATGTGATTGACTAATTATATTGTACAAATTTTTTTTGTGTATATAACTACATTTTACACACACACACACACAGTCCCCTCCACTAATATTGGCACCCTTGGTAAATATGAGCAAAGAAGGTTGTGAAAAATTGTCTTTATTGTTGAACCTTTTGTTAAAAAAAAACAAACACTTGTGGATATCAAACGATTGCAAACAAAACAACAATTATTGGCACCCTTTGTCAATACTTTGTGCTACCTCCCTTTGCCAAGAGGGATTTGCCAAGGGATCTGAGACCATTCCTCCATACAGAATCTCTCCAGATCCTTCAAATTTCCAGGTCCATGCTGATGGACTCTTCGCTTCAGTTCACCCCACAGGTTTTCTATGGGTTTCACCTCAGGGTGCTGGGATTGCCATGGAAGGATGTTGATTTTGTTGTCAGTTTCTTGATGTATGTTTTGGATCATTGTCCTGCTGGAAGATCCAATCACGGCCCATTTGAAGCTTTCTGGAGAGGCAGTCGGGTTTTCATTTAATATCTGTTAATATTTGATCGTCAATGATGCCATGCATCCTAACAATGCAATGTCGGTCATCTGGCAGAAAAATGGCCCAAAACATTAAAGCTCCACCACCATATTTAACCGTGGGCATGAGGTACTTTTTCCATATGGCTCCCTCTGTGTGCACCAAAACCACCTCTGGTATTTAGTGCCAAAAGCTCTATTTTGGTTTCATCTGACCATAGAACCTGATCCCATTTGAAGTTCCAGTAGTGTCTGACAAACTGAAGATGCTTGAGTTTGTTTTTAGATGCGAGTCGAGGCCCCCCCCCCCCCCCCCTTTTTTCTCACCCAAACCCCATTTTGTGAAGCGCAGCAACCTTTTTCTGTGTGTATGCGTGTGTGTTTCTTTACATAGGACTGACCGGATGCAGGTACTATTAGACACCTAATACTATTTGAATATTGCCACTGAGTGGTGGATATTAAAATGTCTGTTAGTGGTAATATTGGGGGGGTCGCAGTTCAATTCAGTAATCATGTTCACAGGAGTGACATTTGAGCCATGCGGACAGTTTTAGAGCTACGTTTATGAATTGAGTAAAGATGTTCAAGCTCTTGGCAATACTACTTGGCCGTCTGGTAGCCCCTTCTACACTGGAGACTGTGCTAACTTGTCCCAGTTTAGTGATCATGTTCATATCATTTCTCTATTCAGAGAACTATTCACACCACATGACTTGAATCATTTTGATAACTCTGGCTTTAAAAAAAAATGTAAAAGAAATTTGGGACCAAGCAGTTCCATTAACTAATCATTCCTATTAATGTTTGTCAGGCACAATGACAAAAAAACATTCCTCGTGTGGGTGAATGAGGAGGATCACTTGCGTGTCATCTCCATGCAGAAAGGTGGAAACATGAAAGAAGTGTTTACTCGTTTCTGCACAGGCCTCACCAAGGTAATCTGCTCATCAACATTCAAGAGTGATTTAAAGTTGTTGAGGAGAAACTGAGTCTAATGAACTGTGCTGTAAATTACTGCTGTTTACTGACTCGTACCCTTTTCAGATTGAGGAGCTGTTCAAGAGTAAGGGACATGCGTTCATGTGGAACGAGCACCTGGGCTATGTCCTCACCTGCCCGTCTAACCTGGGTACAGGGCTGCGTGGAGGTGTGCATGTCAAACTCCCAAATATGAGCAAGCACAACAAGTTTGAGGAGGTGCTCAAGAGATTACGCCTGCAGAAGCGTGGAACAGGTAAATGTTACAAATGACCCATATAAGAAGGCAAGCTGTTTGTCTGAAGCTCAGTGCTGCCCTCTATAGGCTGCTGGTAGTGAATATAAGCTGACTGTTCTGGCACTAATGCTGTATTCAATGTGTCAGGTGGCGTGGACACTGCTGCAGTGGGTGGTGTGTTTGATATCTCTAATGCTGACCGGCTGGGCTTCTCTGAGGTGGAGCTCGTTCAGATGGTGGTAGATGGAGTCAAGCTGCTGGTGGAGATGGAGAAGCGATTGGAGAAAGGCCAGGCCATTGATGACCTCATACCTGTTCAAAAGTAACTCCAGCAACTATCCTTCTACCTCACTCATCCAAAATTCCCCTCTTCATTCCCCCCACCACATCCCACTCCTATGAGATTAATAAAAGGATGTATATTATATTTAAGATGCCCTTAATATGGTGACAAATGAATTAAATGCTCTGCCAGTTTACACCTGTCTATTGTATTGTCTCAAAAATCAGTAGTGGTTGAAGCCATAACATATGGACCTGTTAAATGGTACAAAATCTAAGTATCATCTGCAATTGTTTTAAAGTTAAAGCTAAAACAAACACAATTGTATTGATCATAAATCAGCGGTTATCTTTAGAAGAAAGGATGGTTTGAGTAAGTAATGAGTATAGACTGAAAGAACAATTTAAGCTAGCAAATAAAGCCAGTCATGTACAGCTGATTTAATAGAATCCATAGCTGTGAGCAATTACAAGTAGCTCATTAAAATATTAGAGCTCTTGAGAGTATGAGGAATGGCAACAATGTAATAATTAAAATCAAAAGGTGCATTATTTACACATGGGTAATGGGCATAAAATAAATAAAACTTTTCACTCCGGTCTTGCAGCATTCACACAGTGAAAGTGAACTCAAACTGGGTCGCTGGATCACATTCAATTACAAGCACAAAATCTTGACGACAAACCTGACTGAGGTGCAGAATAACTGAAGAAATTTAAAAGTATTTTGGCTCTTCAAAGATTTTACATAGCCTTACATGGTAAATAGGGTAAGTGGTTTGTTAAAAAAATGCATACATTTTGCAAACTGCTATGTTTGTGATTGTACAGCTTTGTTTCTCTATATAGGATTTAAGTTATTTTTCTTCTACATGAATAGATTAGACATTCATAGCTTGAGCTCACTGGCAACTTTAGAAGCAATGTTTTTAAAAGCAATGGATGTCCCAGAGACCCTCTTAAAACGGACACCATTGAGTGAGAGGCGGGGCAGTTTGCAGACCTCCATCTCCCACTGGACAAGGCTGTCAGCATGTCCATCACCATGGACACAGAGAAGCAGGAAGTGTTCACGCTGTTCATAGTCGCAGTTGTTGGCGTCTAGAACTTTGCAGATTTCATTCATGATGGTGGCTGGCTCCATGCTGCTGGTGGTGTTCATACTCCAGGTGAAACGGAGAGAGCGGGGTTTCCCGTCTTTTCCATCTTTCCCTTCATCTTTTTGCTGATCCCCAGGTACATGGCGACTGAGAGAAAGAAAGAACAATGTAAGAAGGGAATATGGGTGGGGAAAAAAAGAAAAAAGGATTGGTTGGGTTGTAAAATAAAAAAAATTAAAAAATTATTTTTGCAATATTTGCAGATATTTTTATACAATATAATCATGACATTATGGGCTAGCAAAACAATAATTAGGACAAAATTAAAATCAGTGTCTCCTGTGACATTTTGTGTAATCTTAAATTATGTAACAGAAAAGCAGGAAACATTCAGTACTAAAATATATTTTTATTGTTCAGTGTGCTACATGTTATGAGTTGATCAGTTTATCAGTCAATATTATTTTTCTCTCCCAAACCAAAATGTATTGTGGGATTTTTATTTTATAAGAAATTAAATATACACACACATCTCTTCACCCAAGCCCTACTTCTAGTAATAAATGATATATTACATATTTGAAGTGAAAGGGAGATAGTAAATCCACAGAACAGTAAATTAAATACATATATTAGACAGCAACCCACAACTGTTTACGCATGCAAACCCCACAACAACGCACATTACAAAATACACAAACAGCAATCACACCAGTACATAAAAAGCCACATGCAATTGAAATGACCATAATGAGACTGTACTAGTTCTGTTTCCAGAAGTGCAAAGGTCTCACTGGCCCCATTAATGACCATTCAAGCATGATGTGATAATACACTATGGGTCAAGTCAGACACAATTGAGGTAGAGATCAAACATATATGAACCAAGTGGAGGGTAGAGGATCTCAGAAACTCCTCACCTTGTGCCCTCAAATCTCCCGCTTCTCTCAAACTCGGTTGAGACTCTGTTATTTGATTAGAAAACAAAAAGGAAGGAAAGAAGGACAGCACATTTGAGCTAAGTGTAACATCATTGGTTAGAGCAGGGGAAAAAGGAAAATGAGAGGAGGAGGGATTGCAATAAAAGTGAAAAGGAAGAAGAGTAAAATATCTAAATGTACAGAAGCTATATATCAGATGGCAGAGGACATCTCTGACAATAGTCATAATTTTCCTGAGCTACCGTGCTTCTCTCATAACGTTGAGAGAGTTGCCTGATCTAAAGGCATGTTGTGAGGAACCTGTTCACATATACACTGTGGGGCCAAAAGTATGTGGTGCTTCCGAGTGCTGAAGCTATATAAAAAATGTTTTTCAAATAATAATAATTCACCTATCATCTGTTGCATCACTCACTACAGAATTCCTAACTGCCCCTGGAAGCAAAATCAGTACGAGCATGGTCCATCAGGAGCTTCATGAACTGGGTTTCCATGACCAAGCAGCGGCACACAAGCCTAAGATCACCTTGTGCAAGATCAAGTGTGGGATGGAGTGCTGTAAAGCATGCTGCTACTGGACTCTAGAGCAGTGGAAACATGTTCTCTAGAATGATGAATCATGCTTAACTATCTAGCAGTCTGATGGCGGATGCCGGGAAAACACTACCTACCCGAATGCAAAGTGCCCACAGTGATGCTGGAGGAGGGATAATTGTTTGTTTTTCAGGGTTTGGGCTAGGCCACTTAATTGCAGTGAAAGCTAATGTTAATGTTACAACATACAAGGATATTTCAGACAATTGTATGCTTCCAACTTTGTGTCAACAGTTTGGGGGAAGACCATTTCCTGTTCCAGCACGATTGCCCTTGTGCACAAATCTAAGTCCATTGAGACATGGTGTGATGAGTTTGGTGTGTGGAGGAACTCCAGTGGCCTGCACACAACCGTGACCTCAACCCCACTGAACAGCTTTGGGATTAATGCCGACTGCGAGCCAGGCCTTCTCGTACAACATTAGTGCCAGACCTCACGAATGCACTTTTGACTGAATGGACATAAATTCCCACAGACATGCCAAAATCCTTTAGAAAGCCTTCCCAGAAGAGTGGAGGCTGTTACAGCTGCAAACGAGGGCCAACTCCATATTAACACCCGTGGATTTGAAGCTCATATAGATGTGATGATCAGGTGTCCACATACTTTTGGCCACTTAGGGTATACATACATATGCACACTCACAGAATATTGTTGAGTGGTTTTTAATTAGCCCTTCCTCTAGACACTCTCCATCTGTACATTCCTACTACTCCCTATAGCTTCTTCTCCTGAATATGCAATAAAAAAAAGATTTGTAATGATATCGAAGATATTTTAAAAGAATGGTGAGCGATTAGAGTATGCAGAGGCCAAATAGCCTTTGTAAAGACACGTTTCCAGAAGGTGAAAGATGATGAAGAGGAGGATGGGAAGGATAGAAAAAGAGAGAAAGAATACAAACTTACTAAGAGTCTTTGGCGCAGGGTTGGAAGGGGCTGACAGGGTGGGGGGCACAGAGGGGGCCCCCGTCCCTGATTTAGCAGCACACTGACGCTTGTTCGGGTCAAAAGTGACCCTGATGTAAAAAAACAAAACAAAAAAAAACACAACAGAGTGGAGGAGAGAAAAGATAACCAGCGAAGAAAAGGAAGAAGAGAGATGGGAAAAAAAGAAGTCAAAGGGACACATAAGAGGGGAAAAAGAGGGGCAGGTTGAAATTGACAGAAGAAACAACAAAGAGCCCATTTTGTCAGTGCTGGAGTATATTCACAACAGTTTAAAAACTGTGGATCCAATATCATTTTGAAAAATACCCACACAAAGTTGAACTCGGTAATGAAAATTGCTAAATTGTTTAGCATACCCTAAAAAAATAACAAAACAACAAACAAAAACAAAAAATAAGCTACATATGCTGGTGAGTGAAGACGAACAGATGAATGATAGAGGCAAAGTGAAAACAAAGAGCAAGAGATGAGGGTAAACCATCCTGAGACAGCCTCTGCTGAGCTTCAGGCACTAGCCGACAGGTTACGTGATGATACATTTTATAAGCCTGGGGCCATTGATTTAATGATAATTATTGGTACGAGCTGTGTAATAGATAGTCACACTGTATAAGACGGTCTACTAAAAGATTAAATCCAAATAGACATGCATATCTGTCATTTCAAAACTCCAGTCCTTGACTCAGTAACTGACTCACACATGACACTGGTGAGTTTAATGGCATAAGTGAACCTCACACTGTGGCACTCGCTAGGAAAAAGCCATCTGAAATGTAAAAATGGCTCGCATGTCACGTACCAAAGACGTACCTTTTTCAAACGATGCCAAAAGTGTTACCTGAAAATGTCCAAACTATTTTCGCAAAGCTAATGCTCACCTTTCCTGTTTCAGAAGTCCAACACACTCACATAGAAAGGAGTGCTGTTATTTTGAGGATGACTCATTCTAGCTAAAACCATCAGAAACATAGTTGATATGTCCACACGGCTGGTAGTAAAGTCATCTAATTAATTAGCCCCAGGCTAATGGCTGTCTAATACTAATTAACTTTAGGAGCCCTGACATCCTACTTATTACAATATACACTCACCCACCACTTTATTAGGAACACCTCCACATCTGCTCATTTATATAATTATCCAATTTAGCTGCTGCCAGGTAACTGCCTAACTCCAAATTATTTAGCACATTTACATGACCAGTAAACATTTTAGCCCTTAAGGTGTACCAATCATGACTATCAGAGGAATCAGAGGAAGTCCTGTACAGTCCAAAAAAAAGAAAGGAAAAAAAGGTTCTTAATCATTTACTATCAATAGGGGAACAAAAATATATGAATATAAAACAAAAAAATAAATCAAAAAGCCGATAGCTCACATGATTGCAACTTTACTGATCCATGACCATTTCATGACAAGTTCATCTAGGTGTCAGGTATGATGCACACCTTTTAATTTTTTATATTTATTAAAATAAGTTATTAAATCCTATGTGAATTAGATATGAATTTCACTACAGAATGGGCCCACACACAAATTATACCATAATTTAAAGCTCAATAGCATTTGAATGATGTACAGTCACAAAACCAACTGTAAAATGTTCGACTAGGTGTCAGGTATGACACACACCTTTTAGATTTTTGAGATTTAACCCTACAATGCACGGAATGACAGGGAATGACAGGGAATATGAGGCTGGAGACAGGAACACTGCAGATGAAGATGAGGATGAAGATGAAAGTTCAGGGCACAATAAGCAGAATGGTACAGAGGAAAGTAAGGACCAGGATTATTCTTGTGACAGGGAAGTTGAGGGCTCAAAAGGTTGACTGGAAGTGCTGCCTACGTAAATAATTTTGAATTCCTTTGGCTCGCATCCACAATCCAAACATGTACATAAATAAACAAAAAGAAAACAAATAAAAATGTTTGAAATATTAAAACATGTATCATCAGTTCTTTTAATTATTTCACTAATATGACATCTATTTTTTGAAGAAAACCATTCAATCCAGTAGGGGTCATTTTGATCCCCTTTATGCATTCGTGAAGGATTTTTGGTTCATGCATTGTAGGGTTAAATATCAAAAACTAAAAGGTGTGCGTCATACCTGACACCTAGTCAAACATTTTACAGTGGGTTATATGACTGTAAGTCATTCCCTTCAAATGTTATTGGTTAGAATCGTGTTTAACAATATCGTATGTAACTTTACAGACGGTCCCTTAATTTCCGCATATCTGTGAATATTGAACGTCCAATGTCAAACCAACTTCATGCCAGTTCTAGACCCGTATTATTCGAATTCTATGTTCCAAGAAACATTCGAGGACAAGGTTAACACGGAAAAAAGTGTATGTCTATACACAAACTGTGTAACTGTACTGAGAACATAGAAAATATTACCAAAATTCACTTCATTTGGAACAATATCACTCCTTTTTTCTTTTTCTTTTTCTTCAGCAAGGTCACTGTAGCGGTCTTGGTTTATCAGTTTACAGCGAGCAACTTTTCCTGCTTCCCATTTACTCCTAGAAGTTTTCACAAACTGAACATCAAATTTATCCTGCAACGTAAGTATAGACAACTGCCCTAATGTCCAAGTGTTAAAACCACACATTGTTCTCTTTGAAGTTACATATTTCTAACTTGGCTAGACGACTTTACAGAAAGCATGCCATCCATCATCCTTTATATAGACTGTACATTTCAGCTTGTTTTAACAATGCATTCACTCCTTAATATTCGGGGAGGTTTTTTTGTTTTGTTTTGTTTTTTTTGCGTCTGGCCAAATGTTACAGGATGCGTGTTTAATCTGACTTTACGGTAAGGAGCATTTGAAATGTAATCAGCACGCAATCATTCAGCCGTCTGTGTAATCAATACATTCATGGGGTTTTTATTTATAATCTATTGAGTCGAGCTAAGTTTATTCTATTTTAATAAACGAACATTAGGCTGTACATTCGTAATGTGCGTTGAATTTTTATAGCGGTAAACTGTCGACGTTATTTATTAAACAGAACCAAGTCCTTGTTTGGATGATTGTATTGTCCGGTTTGTGTGGAAAAACTGACGTGTTTTAGTATGGGTTCCGGAGTCTCCACCATGCCTTCCGGAAACACTCACAACCAGCTGAAGATGAAGTACTCGTCTGAAGCAGAGTTTCCCGACCTGACCAAGCACAACAACCACATGGCCAAAGTGCTCACCCCTGATTTATACGAGCGCCTGCGCAGTAAACAGACATCGAGTGGCTTCACGCTGGATGATGTGATTCAGACTGGAGTCGATAACCCAGGTAAAGCTGCTTAAATGTCTTTGTACCCGAACACAAAGCTGAAACCATCTGCTCCAAAGCATCACAGTTTAATAGAGTGCATAACTCCCTTATTAGGTCTTTTATCCCAATAAACCAGGTTCAGCCTAATAGATGGAGCTCTTCATGGTCTGTATCAGGTGTGTAGGGAGTAGGGAAAGTTACTGGAATTGGAAACCAGTGTCTTGCATTACAAAATCCAAAAAAATTCAACACTAAAGTTAATTGTCCTGGTGGCGTGTTGGCCGAACACTTCACATAGTTTGTTTTAGAGCCAGGCTTAGCCAGACCAGTTTCAGATTGTGAATACAAATTGATGATCATCTATAACAGAGTAGAATTAACTACTAAATCCGTAAAACGCATGCTGTACTGGAACCTGGCTGAGTTAAAAAAAAAAAAAAAAAAATGTAAAAAATGTAAAAAAAAAAAAAAAAAAAAAAAAGACAAGAGTAAAGGCCTTATTATTAGTCTTGGCTCTCCAACAGTAGTAGAATGTTACAGATAAAAGCTGATTGAGTTATAGTAACAAACACTTTTTTTGAATCCAGGGTGATTACACGCTGTATTGTGAGATGAATTCCAGATGACTTCTCCCTAAATTGTGTTCTTGTGTTTTGTCTGGTAGTTGTGTAGCAAGCAAAAAAAATATATATATATATAGCTCTTACCATCAATAAAATCTCTGCTGAGGATGAATACCCAGACTTCAGCCAGCACAGCAGCCATGTGGGCCAAAGTTTTGACACTGGATATGTGTACAAGAAGCTCCATTAGCATTCCACTCCCAGTGGCTTCACCATACATAGCCATTCAAACTGGTAGATAATCCTGGTAGAACACTCTCCGGTTAGAATAAGTCTTTCTGTTTTCACAAAAAGAAGTGAATCAGAGTCCAGGACTGAATATCATCTTCAGTGAAGAGGGTTGTTTTTTGTTTTTTCTTCCAGTGAAAGCTTAAATTAGATTAGCAAGAAAATGTTTTTTCCAGTCATAATATTTTTCATATTAGTGTAATTGTGCCTTGTGTATTAGTGTTTTTTTGTTTGTTTGTTTTTTTTTTTTTTTGTGAAAAGTCATCTATTTGCACGTAGAGCTGATTTTTCCATTTCTCCATCCTAGGCCACCCCTTCATTATGACTGTGGGCTGTGTGGCGGGAGATGAGGAGACCTATGAGGTGTTTAAGGAGCTGCTGGACCCTGTCATCAAGGACAGACATGGTGGATACAAACCCACTGATAAACACAAAACCGACCTGAACCCAGCCAACCTCAAGGTACAGTTATGACTTGCAGTGTGCCAGCTACTGCAATATGTGCAATCTTCTTGATTTATAGGCTTTACTAATTGAAGTATTCATGCTAATTAATGTTTTTTGTTTTTTTTCTGAAGGGTGGGGATGATCTGGATCCCAACTACGTGCTGAGTTCTCGTGTGCGAACAGGCCGGAGCATTCGTGGATTTTGCCTGCCACCACACTGCAGTCGCGGCGAGAGGAGAGCTGTTCAAAAACTCTCTGTGGAAGGTATAGTTCTACAGCAGGGCAGGAGTCCATCTAGTGGCAATCTTCTGGGCATGTGGGGGAGCTAAGGGTGCAAGTTATGATTTGAGAACTTTCAGAGGTTGTAGCAAATTTCTAAGAATGAAATGTGGAAATAGTGGCACTAATCCAAGTTACTTTCATTGTTGCACTTCAAGTCCTATCCACAGTGAATATCTGAAATTTCTATGAATAAACAAACTGCTAGATTCAAATTTCTAATGGTATATATGTACAACTTTCTTACCATTCCATCATTTTGAGCATAAACCTACAAATTCATCTGGGTATGCCAAGACCCATTGTAAAAACAGGCACAACCATCAACCAGTTACTAATTTAACCCAGTGGTTGCTGGATTTTTTTTAAAAAATTTTTTTAAAGTAATTTATTTATTTTTCCAGTTCTCCCCTTGTGATTGTTGCAGTGCTCTTGAGTTGAGATGTTGCATTGACCAAATCGGGTTTCTGTGACTTTTATGTATTTGGAGATTTATTTACCAAGCGGTCATGCATGATGCTTACAACTAAAACCGCCTGACTCAAAATTAAATGTCAGTATTTATTGGGGATAATAAACCACATCTTTTGCAACTATTTTTTAAAAATCTGTTGTAAAATGTTGAGCATCTGATTAAGCTACAGAATGTGTATAATCTCTTACTTTTCCCAGCATGCTTTTTAATTAATTTATTTTAAAAAGATTGTTGCTGTTAAAGATAGTAATGCATACCCATTGCTATAATAGTAGCAAAAGGGAAAGGTTTCAAATTGACCATGCACTGAATTTTTCTGTCTGTTTTGTAGCTTTAGGTGCCCTGAGTGGAGATCTGAATGGGAAATACTATGCTCTGGAAAATATGTCGGAAGCAGAACAGCAGCAGCTGATTGATGACCACTTCCTCTTTGACAAGCCTGTGTCTCCCCTGCTGTTGGCCTCTGGAATGGCCCGTGATTGGCCTGATGCCAGGGGAATATGGTAAGTGTTGGAGCAACCAAAATACAGAATTTGTACTGGGGTTCCACCACTTATGTGAAGGTAGAATTGCCAAAACTTACACTAATATGCTTTATATCCTGTAAACATATCTGCGCACACCTAGTATTTAATTCTACATTTATGTACGGAAGTATGACCGTGTGAGATTTAAGTTCAAAAAGAACGTTTAAAAAATATAAATAAACAAATAAATAAATAATTGTGCATTGATTGCTCGTAAAATTGAGGGCTCATGTGTACAGAGAATACAGACCCTGTTTAAAAAAAAAAAAAAAGAAGTATAGTATAATTAGCCGATCAGATGTTTAGTTCTGTTTAGGTAAATGATTATCAATGAGCCGCAAATATATATTTATACAGTGAGGGGAAAAAAGTATTTGATCCCCTGCTGATTTTGTACGTTTGCCCACTGACAAAGAAATGATCAGTCTATAATTTTAATGGTAGGTTTATTTGAACAGTGAGAGACAGAATAACAACAAAAAAATCCAGAAAAACGCATGTCAAAAATGTTATAAATTAATTTGCATTTTAATGAGGGAAATAAGTATTTGACCCCCTCTCAATCAGAAAGATTTCTGGCTCCCAGGTGTCTTTTATACAGGTAACGAGCTGAGATTAGGAGCACACTCTTAAAGGGAGTGCTCCTAATATCAGTTTGTTACCTGTATAAAAGACACCTGTCCACAGAAGCAATCAATCAATCAGATTCCAAACTCTCCACCATGGCCAAGACCAAAGAGCTCTCCAAGGATGTCAGGGACAAGACTGTAGACCTACACAAGTCTGGAATGGGCTACAAGACCATTGCCAAGCAGCTTGGTGAGAAGGGGACAACAGTTGGTGCGATTATTCGCAAATGGAAGAAGCACAAAAGAACTGTCAATCTCCCTCGGCCTGGGGCTCCATGCAAGATCTCACCTCGTGGAGTTGCATTGATCATGAGAACAGTGAGGAATCAGCCCAGAACTACACGGGAGGATCTTGTCAATGATCTCAAGGCAGCTGGGACCATAGTCACCAAGAAAACAATTGGTAACACACTACGCCGTGAAGGACTGAAATCCTGCAGCGCGCGCAAGGTCCCCCTGCTCAAGAAAGCACATATACATGCCCGTCTGAAGTTTGCCAATGAACATCTGAATGATTCAGAGGACAACTGGGTGAAAGTGTTGTGGTCAGATGAGACCAAAATGGAGCTCTTTGGCATCAACTCAACTCGCCGTGTTTGGAGGAGGAGGAATGCTGCCTATGACCCCTGGAACACCATCCCCACCGTCAAACATGGAGGTGGAAACATTATGCTTTGGGGGTGTTTTTCTGCTAAGGGGACAGGACAACTTCACCGCATCAAAGGGACGATGGACAGGGCCATGTACCGTCAAATCTTGGGTGAGAACCTCCTTCCCTCAGACAGGGCATTGAAAATGGCTCGTGGATGGATATTCCAGCATGACAATGACCCAAAACACACGGCCAAGGCAACAAAGGAGTGGCTCAAGAAGAAGCACATTAAGGACCTGGAGTGACCTAGGCAGTCTCCAGACCTAAATCCCATAGAAAATCTGTGGAGGGAGCTGAAGGTTCGAGTTGCCAAACGTCAGCCTCGAAACCTTAATGATTTGGAGAAGATCTGCAAAGAGGAGTGGGACAAAATCCCTCCTGAGATGTGTGCAAACCTGGTGGCCAACTACAAGAAACGTCTGACCTCTGTGATTGCCAACAAGGGTTTTTAAACCAAGTACTAAGTCATGTTTTGCAGAGGGGTCAAATACTTATTTCCCTCATTAAAATGCAAATTAATTTATAAAATTTTTGACATGCGTTTTTCTGGATTTTTTTGTTGTTATTCTGTCTCTCACTGTTCAAATAAATCTACCATTAAAATTATAGACTGATCATTTCTTTGTCAGTGGGCAAACGTACAAAATCAGCAGGGGATCAAATACTTTTTTCCCTTCACTGTATATGTATGTATATGTGGTGTGTATGTTATTTTTATATATATATTTGTAAAACTTCTCAATTTGCAGCTCATTGATAATTCTTTGCCTAAACAGAACTAAACATGTGATTGACTAATTATATTGTACAAATTTTTTTTGTGTATATAACTATATTTTACACACACACACAGTCCCCTCCACTAATATTGGCACCCTTGGTAAATATGAGCAAAGAAGGTTGTGAAAAATTGTCTTTATCGTTGAACCTTTTGTTAAAAAAAACAAACACTTGTGGATATCAAACAATTGCAAACAAAACAACAATTATTGGCACCCTTTGTCAATACTTTGTGCTACCTCCCTTTGCCAAGAGGGATTTGCCAAGGGATCTGAGACCATTCCTCCATACAGAATCTCTCCAGATCCTTCAAATTTCCAGGTCCGTGCTGATGGACTCTTCGCTTCAGTTCACCCCACAGGTTTTCTATGGGTTTCACCTCAGGGCGCTGGGATTGCCATGGAAGGATGTTGATTTTGTTGTCAGTTTCTTGATGTATGTTTTGGATCATTGTCCTGCTGGAAGATCCAATCACGGCCCATTTGAAGCTTTCTGGAGAGGCAGTCGGGTTTTCATTTAATATCTGTTAAATGATAATATCTGTTAATATCTGTTTGATCATCAATGATGCCATGCATCCTAACAATGTCGAGGTCATCTGGCAGAAAAATGGCCCAAAACATTAAAGCTCCACCACCATATTTAACCGTGGGCATGAGGTACTTTTTCCATATGGCTCCCTCTGTGTGCACCAAAACCACCTCTGGTATTTAGTGCCAAAAGCTCTATTTTGGTTTCATGTGAGCATAGAACCTGATCCCATTTGAAGTTCCAGTAGTGTCTGACAAACTGAAGATGCTTGAGTTTGTTTTTAGATGCGAGTCGAGGCTCCCCCCCCCCCTTTTTTTTCCTCGCCCAAACCCCATTTTGTGAAGCGCAGCAACCTTTTTCTGTGTGTATGCGTGTGTGTTTGTCTTTACATAGGACTGACCGGATGCAGGTACTATTAGACACTAATACTATTTTAATATTGCCACTGAGTGGTGGATATTAAAATGTCTGTTAGTGGTAATATTGGGGGGGTCGCAGTTCAATTCAGTAGTCATGTTCACAGGAGTGACATTTGAGCCATGCTGACAGTTTTAGAGCTACGTTTATGAATTGAGTAAAGATGTTCAAGCTCTTGGCAATACTACTTGGCCTTCTGGTAGCCCCTTCTACACTGGAGACTGTGCTAACTTGTCCCAGTTTAGTGGTCATGTTCATATCATTTCTCTATTCAGAGAACTATTCACACCACATGACTTGAATCATTTTGATAACTCTGGCTTTAAAAAAAATGTAAAAGAAATTTGGGACCAAGCAGTTCCATTAACTAATCATTCCTTTTAATGTTTGTCAGGCACAATGACAACAAAACATTCCTCGTGTGGGTGAATGAGGAGGATCACTTGCGTGTCATCTCCATGCAGAAAGGTGGAAACATGAAAGAAGTGTTTACTCGTTTCTGCACAGGCCTCACCAAGGTAATCTGCTCATCAGCATTCAAGAGTGATTTAAAGTTGTTGAGGAGAAACTGTGAGTCTAATGAACTGTGCTGTAAATTACGGGTGCTTACTGACTCGTACCCTTTTCAGATTGAGGAGCTGTTCAAGAGTAAGGGACATGCGTTCATGTGGAACGAGCACCTGGGCTATGTCCTCACCTGCCCGTCTAACCTGGGTACAGGGCTGCGTGGAGGTGTGCATGTCAAACTCCCAAATATGAGCAAGCACAACAAGTTTGAGGAAGTGCTCAAGAGATTACGCCTGCAGAAGCGTGGAACAGGTAAATGTTACAAATGACCCATATAAGAAGGCAAGCTGTTTGTCTGAAGCTCAGTGCTGCCCTCTATAGGCTGCTGGTAGTGAATATAAGCTGACTGTTCTGGCACTAATGCTGTATTCAATGTGTCAGGTGGCGTGGACACCGCTGCAGTGGGCGGTGTGTTTGATATCTCTAATGCTGACCGGCTGGGCTTCTCTGAGGTGGAGCTCGTTCAGATGGTGGTAGATGGAGTCAAGCTGCTGGTGGAGATGGAGAAGCGATTGGAGAAAGGCCAGGCCATTGATGACCTCATACCTGATCAAAAGTAACTCCAGCAACTATCCTTCTACCTCACTCATCCAAAATTCCCCTCTTCATTCCCCCCACCACATCCCACTCCTATGAGATTAATAAAAGGATGTATATTATATTTAAGATGCCTTTAATATGGTGACAAATGAATTAAATGCTCTGCCAGTTTACACCTGTCTATTGTATTGTCTCAAAAATCAGTAGTGGTTGAAGCCATAACATATGGACTTGTTAAATGGTACAAAATCTAAGTATCATCTGCAATTGTTTTAAAGTTAAAGCTAAAACAAACACAATTGTATTGATCATAAATCAGCATTCACATTATCAATTGTTTAACATAAGGTATCTAAAGTGTTCAGAACATTTGTCATTCTGGGACAATGTTGGGCAATCCCCTCGCTGTACTCTTGCTTTGAGTGCGCTTTTCTCTCTTCCCACAACCAAGTCAAGCTAAATCAAGTATTTTATATTCACAACTATGCGATATACCCCTGCACTTTTTAGAAGAAAGGGTGGTTTATGAATGAGTAATGAGTGCAGACTGAAAGAACAATTTAAGCTAGCAAATAAAGCCAGTCATGTACAGCTGATTTAATAGAATCCATAACTGTGAGCAATTACAAGTAGCTCATTAAAATATTAGAGCTCTTGAGAGTATGAGGAATGGCAACAATGTAATAATTAAAATCAAAAGGTGCATTATTTACACATGGGTAATGGGCATAAAATAAATAAAACTTTTCACTCCGGTCTTGCAGCATTCACACAGTGAAAGTGAACTCAAACTGGGTCGCTGGATCACATTCAATTACAAGCACAAAACCTTGACAACAAACCTGACTGAGGTGCAGAATAACTGAAGCAATTTAAAAGCATTTTGGCTCTTCAAAGATTTTACATAGCCTTTACACACAGGCTGCTCAAAACACCAAATACCTACAGCATTAACACTGTCTGAAGAGGAATAAAGTATATCTCTGGTTTTACATTTTTATGCCACATCTTGACATTGTCACTCTGTAAGGGATATAGAGTGTGTGTGCCTAGGCGTGCACATTCTTGAGCAAACGATTCAAATAAATTCTCTTTTACAGTGTGTAACAACTTGTGACACTTAAATTATTGCTTTTAGCAATGTTAAAGTCTATACACTTGAAATACATAGGGTAAGTGGTTTGTTAAAAAAAACCCATACATCTTGCAAACTGCTACGTTTGTGATTGTACAGCTTTGTTTCTCTATATAGGATTTAAGTTTTATTTTTCTTCTACATGAATAGATTATAGACATTCATAGCTTGAGCTCACTGGCAACTTTAGAAGCAATGTTTTTAAAAGCGATGGATGTCCCAGAGACCCTCTTAAAACGGACACCGTTGAGTGAGAGGCGGGGCAGTTTGCAGACCTCCATCTCCCACTGGACAAGGCTGTCAGCATGTCCATCACCATGGACACAGAGAAGCAGGAAGTGTTCACGCTGTTCATAGTCGCAGTTGTTGGCGTCTAGAACTTTGCAGATTTCATTCATGATGGCGGCTGGCTCCATGCTGCTGGTGGTGTTCATACTCCAGGTGAAACGGAGAGAGCGGGGTTTCCCGTCTTTTCCATCTTTCCCTTCATCTTTTTGCTGATCCCCAGGTACATGGCGACTGAGAGAAAGAAAGAACAATGTAAGAAGGGAATATGGGTGGGAAAAAAAAGAAAAAAGGATTGGTTGGGTTGTAAAATAAAAAAAATTAAAAAATTATTTTTGCAATATTTGCAGATATTTTTATACAATATAATCATGACATTATGGGCTAGCAAAACAATAATTAGGACAAAATTAAAATCAGTGTCTCCTGTGACATTTTGTGTAATCTTAAATTATGTAACAGAAAAGCAGGAAACATTCAGTACTAAAATATATTTTTATTGTTCAGTGTGCTACATGTTATGAGTTGATCAGTTTATCAGTCAATATTATTTTTCTCTCCCAAACCAAAATGTATTGTGGGATTTTTATTTTATAAGAAATTAAATATACACACACATCTCTTCACCCAAGCCCTACTTCTAGTAATAAATGATATATTACATATTTGAAGTGAAAGGGAGATAGTAAATCCACAGAACAGTAAATTAAATACATATATTAGACAGCAACCCACAACTGTTTACGCATGCAAACCCCACAACAACGCACATTACAAAATACACAAACAGCAATCACACCAGTACATAAAAAGCCACATGCAATTGAAATGACCATAATGAGACTGTACTAGTTCTGTTTCCAGAAGTGCAAAGGTCTCACTGGCCCCATTAATGACCATTCAAGCATGATGTGATAATACACTATGGGTCAAGTCAGACACAATTGAGGTAGAGATCAAACATATATGAACCAAGTGGAGGGTAGAGGATCTCAGAAACTCCTCACCTTGTGCCCTCAAATCTCCCGCTTCTCTCAAACTCGGTTGAGACTCTGTTATTTGATTAGAAAACAAAAAGGAAGGAAAGAAGGACAGCACATTTGAGCTAAGTGTAACATCATTGGTTAGAGCAGGGGAAAAAGGAAAATGAGAGGAGGAGGGATTGCAATGAAAGTGAAAAGGAAGAAGAGTAAAATATCTAAATGTACAGAAGCTATATATCAGATGGCAGAGGACATCTCTGACAATAGTCATAATTTTCCTGAGCTACCGTGCTTCTCTCATAACGTTGAGAGAGTTGCCTGATCTAAAGGCATGTTGTGAGGAACCTATTCACATATACACTGTGGGGCCAAAAGTATGTGGTGCTTCCGAGTGCTGAAGCTATATAAAAAATGTTTTTCAAATAATAATAATTCACCTATCATCTGTTGCATCACTCACTACAGAATTCCTAACTGCCCCTGGAAGCAAAATCAGTACGAGCATGGTCCATCAGGAGCTTCATGAACTGGGTTTCCATGACCAAGCAGCGGCACACAAGCCTAAGATCACCTTGTGCAAGATCAAGTGTGGGATGGAGTGCTGTAAAGCATGCTGCTACTGGACTCTAGAGCAGTGGAAACATGTTCTCTAGAATGATGAATCATGCTTAACTATCTAGCAGTCTGATGGCGGATGCCGGGAAAACACTACCTACCCGAATGCAAAGTGCCAACAGTGATGCTGGAGGAGGGATAATTGTTTGTTTTTCAGGGTTTGGGCTAGGCCACTTAATTGCAGTGAAAGCTAATGTTAATGTTACAACATACAAAGATATTTCAGACAATTGTATGCTTCCAACTTTGTGTCAACAGTTTGGGGGAAGACCATTTCCTGTTCCAGCACGACTGCCCTTGTGCTCAAATCTAAGTCCATTGAGACATGGTGTGATGAGTTTGGTGTGTGGAGGAACTCCAGTGGCCTGCACAGAACCGTGACCTCAACCCCACTGAACAGCTTTGGGATTAATGCCGACTGCGAGCCAGGCCTTCTCGTACAACATTAGTGCCAGACCTCACGAATGCACTTTTGACTGAATGGACATAAATTCCCACAGACATGCCAAAATCCTGTAGAAAGCCTTCCCAGAGGAGTGGAGGCTGTTACAGCTGCAAACGAGGGCCAACTCCATATTAACACCCGTGGATTTGAAGCTCATATAGATGTGATGATCAGGTGTCCACATACTTTTGGCCACTTAGGGTATACATACATATGCACACTCACAGAATATTGTTGAGTGGTTTTTAATTAGCCCTTCCTCTAGACACTCTCCATCTGTACATTCCTACTACTCCCTATAGCTTCTTCTCCTGAATATGCACAAAAAAAAAAAAGATTTGTAATGATATCGAAGATATTTTAAAAGAATGGTGAGCGATTAGAGTATGCAAAGGCCAAATAGCCTTTGTAAAGACACGTTTCCAGAAAGTGAAAGATGATGAAGAGGAGGATGGGAAGGATAGAAAAAGAGAGAAAGAATACAAACTTACTAAGAGTCTTTGGCGCAGGGTTGGAAGGGGCTGACAGGGTGGGGGGCACAGAGGGGGCCCCCGTCCCTGATTTAGCAGCACACTGACGCTTGTTCGGGTCAAAAGTGACCCTGATGTAAAAAAACAAAACAAAAAAAAACACAACAGAGTGGAGGAGAGAAAAGATAACCAGCGAAGAAAAAGAAGAAGAGAGATGGGGAAAAAAGAAGTCAAAGGGACACATAAGAGGGGAAAAAGAGGGGCAGGTTGAAATTGACAGAAGAAACAACAAAGAGCCCATTTTGTCAGTGCTGGAGTATATTCACAACAGTTTAAAAACTGTGGATCCAATATCATTTTGAAAAATACCCACACAAAGTTGAACTCGGTAATGAAAATTGCTAAATTGTTTAGCATACCCTAAAAAAATAACAAAACAACAAACAAAAACAAAAAATAAGCTACATATGCTGGTGAGTGAAGACGAACAGATGAATGATAGAGGCAAAGTGAAAACAAAGAGCAAGAGATGAGGTTAAACCATCCTGAGACAGCCTCTGCTGAGCTTCAGGCACTAGCCGACAGGTTACTTAGTGGTGATACATTTTATAAGCCTGGGGCCATTGATTTAATGATAATTATTGGTACGAGCTGTGTAATAGATAGTCACACTGTATAAGACGGTCTACTAAAAGATTAAATCCAAATAGACATGCATATCTGTCATTTCAAAACTCCAGTCCTTGACTCAGTAACTGACTCACACATGACACTGGTGAGTTTAATGGCATAAGTGAACCTCACACTGTGGCACTCGCTAGGAAAAAGCCATCTGAAATGTAAAAATGGCTCGCATGTCACGTACCAAAGACGTACCTTTTTCAAACGATGCCAAAAGTGTTACCTGAAAATGTCCAAACTATTTTCGCAAAGCTAATGCTCACCTTTCCTGTTTCAGAAGTCCAACACACTCACATAGAAAGGAGTGCTGTTATTTTGAGGATGACTCATTCTAGCTAAAACCATCAGAAACATAGTTGATATGTCCACACGGCTGGTAGTAAAGTCATCTAATTAATTAGCCCCAGGCTAATGGCTGTCTAATACTAATTAACTTTAGGAGCCCTGACATCCTACTTATTACAATATACACTCACCCACCACTTTATTAGGAACACCTCCACATCTGCTCATTTATATAATTATCCAATTTAGCTGCTGCCAGGTAACTGCCTAACTCCAAATTATTTAGCACATTTACATGACCAGTAAACATTTTAGCCCTTAAGGTGTACCAATCATGACTATCAGAGGAATCAGAGAAAGTCCTGTACAGTCCAAAAAAAAGAAAGGAAAAAAAGGTTCTTAATCATTTACTATCAATAGGGGAACAAAAATATATGAATATAAAACAAAAAAATAAATCAAAAAGCCGATAGCTCACATGATTGCAACTTTACTGATCCATGACCATTTCATGGATGGATCATGCTACAACTCATTAACAGAGTATGAGTTTGCGCAAAAACAGATTTACGCTTCATGTTGCCATGGAAACATGAGCCGAGTACACCAGTAGGTCAAGCAGATAGACTTGATTAGTTGCAATCCATAGCAAGATTCTGATTTTAATTTGTCATATTAGCATGCAGATAAAGCTTTAAAGGCATGCTTAATCAAATACAGAGATAAATGAATGCAATCACAGCAATCGAAGAAAATCACTAAGCGCTACATGTTAGTATTCCAGCTCGTTGTAGCTCATTACCCCCAACAGACTTGAAGTCCTACCTTTTGGAAAATCTGAATGACATGTTTCTACAATACAAAAAGATGACAAAACAAAAAGGAGGAAACATTACAAAGATGGACAAAATGAGGAAACTTAACTAAAGAAACTGCAATAGAACATTCTGAACAATTCATTTAAAATTAGAAAAGTTTTTTTGTTCATTTTAAATGTAGTCTATTCTCTTTGATTATGTATATTTTATTAATGAGTACGAATGCTACATACAAAGCATGTATGTAGTTTCTTCTCTGTGAAGCCTGATTCACACATGATCCGTATGCAGCACGTATTGCGGTACGTATGCGGTGCGGAAGCAGCATGCTCTCGTGAAGGTGGAGGGTTTAGAACAACACAGTACACAATCTTTCATAGACATATTCATGTTTAAACACAATAAATATAAACAACGTAATATTCCATTCATTGCTTCTATATAGATTTATATATTACGTTACTCAAGCAAGTGGCAAAACATTTAAACATGGTACTTGTGTTATGTGAAAAGGTAGTATCACAAACATTTTGAATGAAAAAACGTACCATCCGCACAAACAGTGACATCTACACACAATATAACATGCTGTGTAGTGTATTTTACATTTTAAAAAATATACTTTAGATATAAATTTGACCGCATTAGTTATTTTTGCAACCCCTGGTAAGTGTTTTGGTCTTTGCTTTACCCCAGGCTTAAAGTAATAAGATGACTATGTAAAACAGTTGTATACTTTAATTGCATGCATTTATGGGGAAATTACAAAATTTTCATGTCGATCAGTGTTCATTTTTATCACGGACCATGCACTATCACTTTAATTCAGCGTGTGCAGCACAGCAAAAATAGACTTGGTGTGGAAACAAATTGCTGCACCGCTGCGCCGCTCCTGCAGCTTACTGGTCGCGCCGCATCTGTGAGCAGTGCAAATGCTCTAACCTGTTAACGTGGGCACGGAAAGAAAATACGCACTACAAACGTACTGCAAACAGATCGTGTGTGAAACAGGTGTGAGACTTCAGGGTTGTGTGCGTTTTGTGTGTTTACCTGCGTGTGAGTTTAGAGGTGAGTTTGGTGAGCAGGTTGTTGGTGTTGGCACGGCTGCGGGGCTGGGCGGGTGAGGTTGGTGGCCCGTTGTACGTTGCAGTGCGACATTCCCTCACTTGCCCATGGAAGGTGCTGCGACTCGTGGTGCCTCGTGGGAATCGCAGTTTATCAGAAGTAGCAGCATTGCTAATGCTGTGTGTGGAGGCACCTGGGTTCCGCTGATCTGGAGACAAAGACGCACTGCAGAAAGACAGGAAGGAACATGATCAGAGTTTTCCTCTCTCTCCCTTTGTCTACAACATCCTGTAGAACTAGCAAAGTCTTTGTATGTTTACACTTTTTTTTTTAGACGTTTTTAAAGCATTCGGCTGCTTGCAAGGCAAACTACTTACAAGTGCAATGAAAATAATGTCAAATAGGTATGAGATGATACACTAAAGCCATGATACGAGACACAGGCTTCACAAGACAATACTGACACTTGGACATTTTCAATTTGAATAAATTTTCTTTGGTCATGAGAACTCAAATCAGTGTAAAATCAGTACAACAGGGGTGTCAAGCTCAAATTCTGCCCATGCCACATTAGCATTTTTGAGAGTCCCTGAAGGGCTGTAACCATAGTCAATTTTTTTTAAAAACAGATTCAACATAATCTATTGCCTAATCCTAATAAAATATATGGTTTGAAATTAGAATCAGATGTTTCTATGGAAAAAAAGGGCTAACAGAAACTATTAAAATGTATGCCCTATTAGGTAATAACATTTACTGCAAAAAAGCAAGATGAGGATTTATAATATAAAGGTGTAATTTCCCCCTATTACTAACGTTATTTTAATCATGTTTCATGGAACGGTCATAAATGTATTTCATGGCAATGTTATTAAAATGGAAAAAATGTGTGACAGTAGGTTGTGCCATAAATTATTCAATAAAACAAAGCCGGACGTTAACTGAAATTCATTTCAGGTTATGACACTGCTAACACAACACACAACATGCTGCTTAATCATTTTTAGAGGCGAGTGCAACTTCCATCAAGCGCAGGACACAGGTGTTGATTTTAACACATGTTTCAGACCGTGGTCAGGCCAGCTGTGATAGAAACCAGAGTGCACGTATATACAGAGATGATGGTATATAACTGCCATATGGATGGCTACATTACAGATCTGGTGTGAAATGTGGATAGTGTGAATAAAGGTGAGCAGTAATGTAATATGGTACATATACTGTACAACGCATTCACACACACACACACACAAATGTGTACACAAACGTAACTTTGCCCTTTTGCATTCTAGTGCAGAAAGATTTCTATTTCCTCATTGTTTGGATATAAAAGTTAAACTTTAAAATGACAATCATTACTAAAATAAATTGCACATTCAAAACCACTTTTAAATATTACAAGTGGGCCAGGTAGGCTGCAAGGAGAGACTTCATTCTAACTGTACCTGTTCTCTTTTCCATTGGGAACAACAGAGAGGCGATCTGTGTTGTTCCTGTCACTGCACACGTACGTGTTTCTCCGACCCATTCCTCCAGATCCTCCAGAGTTATTCTGAGCAAAACCAACACACATATCTTGCACATCACATATAGTGCAAAATCGCCAAAACGCTAATTATTATTCATGCTGAAAGAAAAAAACAAACAAACAAACAAAAAACCGTCATTAACACACAGTGAAAAATTAAGACTTAAACACAAGCACTCACATTAGGAGTGAGAGAGTTGCCTGCCTTGCGGTCAGGTATGTCTGCTTTGTTAGGGTTATTTGCGCTGCCCAGTAATGGGCTGGGGGGGCTCTGTGATGGAGCTTTACGGACTACAACGCCTCCATCCTGCTTAGTGTTAACGTCTGCTGTGCTGGGAATAGGCCTCTTAACGTTACTCAACCCGGTGTTTACAACACCACCCACTGACAACGGCAGAGACAGAGAGAGGAGAAAGAAGAGAAAGATCAAAAGGAAAAGAGAGACAAAAATGTTCAGCTTTATACATCTATAATGTAATATAATTGAATTTACAATATGAATTGTATTAATTTAAAATGCAGTTACAATGCTTTTTCAGGACTCAAAAGAACTCGTCATCTTTGGCCCAAAAAGTTATTAGTTTTTTCTGCGCAAAATTATACTAATAAAAATTCCAAAATTTTTATTCGTATTTTTATAGCCTTTAGAATAACTGAATGTATACGTTTTTTATTTTATGATAGGGAATTGCTATATGATTTAAGGTGAATTAAAACTGTTCGGATGAATGCCACCTTGGTCACTGTAGCGTCTAGTTTTTTGATTGGACGAGACACTTCTCTGGACCTTCTGGTGAGCTGGTGACTGGCCATTCATCTCACTAGCAGGCCTGTTTTTCACCACAGAGAGATTGCTGCTGGTACTTGGGTCATTCCCCTCCTGCAAAAAAAAAACAAAAACAGAATCTAAAGATAAAATCCCTGCTCTTCATGGATTCTCTAACACCTGCACTGTGGATATGCATCGATTTCTGTGGTGATATACACAAAGTATGAACATTTACCAAGAAGGAAATGGCTTTAGTGGTGCAAGTTCTCACCTCATTAAGCTTCCTGCCCAGCAGTAAGTAGGTGGCTGTGATATCATCATATTTCATCTTGGACAAAGACTCTTGAATCTCCTCTCTGGTGTAGCCCATACCAACCATCACATCTGCATAAGTCACCCAGCAAAAGAAAATGTGACAAATCAGTGACAGAATAAAGAGTGCATATTACAATACATGCTTCTACATGAATAAGGTGGTTCGTTCTAAAATAAATAAGATCCGATATTTTGAAGTGCTTGATGCATATTGAATATGTACGCCTGAGAGTTTTTTTCTCCCAGGTAATGTATAGATGAGTTGAATAATAATTGACAGTAAAGATGGCTTTTGGGCCATTGGATATAATGCCACCATTGTGGAATTTCATGTACAAGCAAAGTACCTTCTTCCAAAAGTAAATTGAACTAGGCTTCACTAAAACACCTACATTAGACTGAATTTCATGGGCTTTTAATTATCAGTCGATCACTACCCTAACATTGCTCACTCAATGACTATCTATGTAGTTGAAAGTGATGCTCATGAGCCAAGAGGGAAGCATACGTTGAGGAAGTGAGAAAAAGACTAGGTCTATGCGTGTATGTGGTTACACACGCAGATCTGACATCCTATAAAAGGCTGTGACCTTCACAACAACAGAAAACAGGAGGCAGAGACTTATTTTGCTGCATACCTATTCTCTTCCCATCAGAGATGTCAACCTCTGGTTCAGTGTAGGGTTTGAGCTCATCCTCCTCTGAACCGGAGTTGATCCAGCGATCCTTCATGATTTGCTATGACAGAACAAGGATCATTCCACATCCAGTCATTATACATTGGGTAAAGTAAATCCATAATAGACACAACAACTAAGTGCAGTTTGTAATAATATTTGGTGTTTCTAGACCTATAAATTCATAGATACATTAGGAAAACAAATCTGCAATATCACCATTCTATTTCAACATTTCTTGGATTTTTATTAGCGTAAAAACAAAAACAAGGGGAAGGCTTGTCAAGGGGAAATGCAAGGAGACGGCTTGTTTTCATTGTCAGTGAAATTTGCCTTACAGGCACCAGGGGGCAGACAATATTACAAACAGTGCTTTCAAACTGTTTCTTCAATATGAAAGAGCACATATGTATAAATAAAAGTTGGCAAATATTGACACACTCATTGTTTGAATAGAGTGTAGGACTGTGATTACTCCAGAGGAGTATGAAAGAGAATAATGGAATGTTTTATGTCTTGCAGCTAGGAAACGGTGAGCGGCAGACCAAGCTTTTTGTGTGCTCCCTCACTATTCTCCACACTCGCAGAGTATACAGAGAGTGCACATACTGCAAACTGCAGCTGCATTATTCATTGTTCTATGGTAATGGGGCTAGGTTCAGGTTAAAAAAGGATGCCAGAGATACCAACCTCTAGTGTTCCTCTCTTAGCAGGGTTGAGCACAAGGAAACGTTTGAGGAGATTCTCGCAGTCCGTAGACATGTAGAAGGGAATTCGATATTTACCTCGTAAAACACGTTCACGTAGCTCCTGCAAAACATGCACAAAAACATAAATTACACATTTTCTCAACTACGAATGCTAAACTATAAACGGAGCTGTACATAGAAATTCAGACCTTGAGGTTCTGGCCATCAAAAGGGAGTGATCCGCTAACCAGAGTGTAGAGTATGACCCCCAGGCTCCAGACATCCACCTCAGGCCCGTCGTATTTCTTGCCCTGAAAGAGCTCAGGAGCAGCGTATGGGGGACTGCCGCAGAACGTGTCTAACTTATTTCCCACGATGAACTGGTTACTGAAGCCAAAATCTGCTATCTTTATGTTCATATCGGCATCCAACAGCAAGTTCTCAGCCTAAAATAATGCAATAGATATAGAGGAGTTATTGATTCTCTCCAGCCTTAAAATTCTAAACTGTTTCCCTAATCGAAAAAAATATCTCTAAATAGGCTATGACAAATTGCTGACTGTTGATACACAGAGATGAACAGTTTGTAGCTTTATGCTCAAAGACAAAGTTGCAGTATTAAAAAAAATGTCATAATTCAGTTACAGATAGAGCCATATTGCTCAGTGTATGCCTAAAGCTGGGCATACACTACATAATGTACAAAGCCAGAATAGTTTTTAAAAAAAATACCAGAGAACATTGCACACATTACAATCAATAATGGATTTTTTAATTTAAAAAAAGGAAGGAGTTGGACATACTACATCTAACTGAACTTGTTTGTGCCCGCCAAAACGTAGTCATCTTTACATGATAAATATACTGCAGGTCCACAATTCCATAAGCAAGTGCTCAGTCTCTAAAGTCCCCATCTTACACTGTAATACTTCTGTAGGTTTTCAGTCATAAAAAGCAGGCAAATCTAAGATGGAAAAAATTTTACATTTTCAGATTTTTAAAATTTGTCTGAAAATGCATACTGGGGATAAAACTGAGCTAAAAATTCTGTTGTGTATTACTAGCTTAATTCTAACTTTACAAATTAAAGGCATCGGTAGGCTCCAAAGAGAAGGGTGCAAATGTCTTAGACAACATTATTATGAGTGCTAATAACAACAACAACCATATTTTAGAGCAGCACGATCTATTACAATCTTCTGCTCCTCAGGAACACACTATATTCCATGTTGTAGCAGTTTCTCCTCACTCACCTTAGATGCTATCACATATGACAAATCATACAGATGTTACTAATAACCTCAGGAACATGCCATGATCCTTTCTCATCTCCTTTCACTTACATCGAGGCATACATGTAGCCAAAAGCCCTCTTACTGTGCTCATGGATTATTCATGGCAGTCTGAAGTGAAGAAAGCATGTCGGCATGGCCAATCTATATAATGAGGGGCCTCTCAAGAGAACATGTTCTGCTTCCTCACATGCAGTACAGACATACATACATAAAAAAAATACCTAAGGCATAAATATGAGCATATCCACCCTCGGCCACAAGAGCATGCACATGAACGCATGCTTACCTTCAGGTCTCTGTGAACAATGTGTTTCTGGTGACAGTACTGCACAGCTGATACAATCTGAGAAGAACAAAAATGTTTTCATTAAGTAGACTTAAAATCTAGACATATGAATATCTAAATAGCCGTTCATTTATTGCCTATTACATCTGACCTTCAATTAGCAGGAAGGTCTTTGAACCTAAACTGAATATAAGGCGCACAGGAAGGAGCGATAAATCTGCTTTCACAAACTGGCTTATTTTTTATCCCAATGAACATAATTGCTTGACCTGTATTTCCCAGTATCAATGTGACTACTACTGGATCTGTTTACAACCCTTTATCTTAAATCTGCAGATGCAACCACACTCGAACACATTCTGAACGGGAACCAATCTTTTGTAAATATTCTATCTAAACAACATCCATTTACAGAACATATTTTGATTCCAGGCATTAAAGATAACACCATGGTTGTGCCAGTTCATGTTGCTAATCTATTTGAATAGCCTACTGATGAGTAATGGGACTTCAAACTGAGAATTAATGGGGAACTAACTACTGCTACAAAATTAAAGAACATTTTAATTCACTTCGTTTGGCAGTTTACTATTACATGAATATTACACCAGACTCCGCTTAGTATGTGTGTGAGATAGGTGAGCTCAGATAGTAAGCATCAGTTCCTCAGAATATTAGAGGTAAAAGGTTGTGTCTAGGTGGCAATTCTCCACCCTATGATCAAACATTATGTGAGAATGTGGATGTAAAACAGTTGTTAAGAATCCTGCACCTGTCTAAATTTAGCTCTGGCCTCTTTCTCCTTCATCCTGCCATGAGTAACAAGGTAGTCAAAAACTTCACCTGCGCACAAAACAAATGAATGCAATGAAAATCAATGAGAGCAAGACAAATCTCAAACAACACCACACAAATAAGCGAAAAAAGAGGTCGTGTCTTACAACCAAACACTTACCACCACTGGCATACTCCATCACAAGATAAAGATTCCTCTCTGTTTCAATCACCTCAAACAACTTTACTGCAGGGGATAAGTAGACACAGGACAAATTACATTTGAAATGTTCCTCATTTGGAGTGAATAATCTTTTATGTTTAAACTGACACTGTGACCCTGACCAGTATAAAACAGTTTTCTGAAGATGAATGTATGAATAATGATTTTTAAAGCTGGGAGATTTCATTCTAATAATTTCAATAGAAACAACGTTTGAATAATGGTAGAAACCATGCAGTTTTTCATAAAGGCTCATTCGACTGAAATGTCTCTCTCCATCTGTAATTTTCACTCCCCATGATTTTCTCTTTCCTCCCTTCCAGAAAGGCATGATGCATTAGTGTGGATTTTTCACTCGAAATCATGATTTATTCTGCTATCCATGTGTGAAACTATTTATCTTTACTCTACCAAAAATCATTCTCAATAGAACTACTTAAAATAAAAATCAATCTCTACAATATGGAGGCCAGATTTGACATCCCTAAGAAATATTTTAAATAAACACAAGCAAATCGTCATTATTTTTCTTTTGCCCTGAGTCACCAGGACCTCTGTGGTTGTCCTCTGTTTGGCCTGGCCTGTGGTATGATTATGAGGTCTCACAATTCCATATTTATAGACGTCAGTAACAACTAACGATTTCCTTTGGTGATGCTTCATTTCCCTTTTTTTATGGAGCACAATACTATGCAGTCGAAATCTGTTTATATACACGAGTTATCATATAGTGCTGAATGATTTGAAACAAAAAAAAGCTAAATGTTTACAAACAAATATCAAGTAATAAACTTATGTTGTCCCAAGATAACGTTTAAAACGTTCTTATTGCGATATTTCCACAATATGAAAATGATGCCTTGTTTAGCCCCATTGTAATATTTTTGGAATCATTGCAAATAGTAACTCCTGTATCACAATTTGTATTGTATTTGGAAGAACATGCACCTTGACAATGTGTGCATTCATATTGTTTAAGACCTTTAGGTATGTAACAGGGTTGGCAATTTTATATAGACAAATGCTTCATTGTACTTCCATCAGTATGCCCATTACACTCTGCAATAAAGACTGCACCAGTAAGGAATTGTCTCCAAGGCAACACGTTGCACTCTCTCACACAGATTCAGGACTTTAAAGCATTTAAAGCAGTCTAAACTGGCAGAAAGGATGCACAGAGCTTCTTTCTGTGTATACTCGAGAATAGGTCTGCTCCAATGACTCATTACCGTGTGTACAAGTGTAAAAATCAGAACAAATGCAGAGGAGTAAATCTGAGGATCCTAACTGGTACTATAAGGCAGACAGGAACAGGAAATGTGCACACAGCATTTTACTGATACCTTTTTATTTTCAACTTACCAATATTTGGGTGATTTAAAATCTTCATTATTCTAACTTCCCTGAAGAGCTGATGGACAAAGAAAAAAAACATAACACTGAGCAATAAATACAGAAAGGGACACAAGCCACAGGCATCATTCCACCAGCTTTAGCATGGAGAGAGTGCTAAAGACACTGAGCAAGTGTTAAGAGACACTTCTGGAGACAGTTCACACATGCTGTCCTTCTTGTACAAGCAGCAGTACTAACCTCAGAACAAACAAAGCTCATCTCAACATAGACATAAATGCAATTACGTAAGTAAAACGAGTTTTACTAGACAATACAAGTTAATCAACTTTTAATCTCATGTAAGAGACAAAAAAGGACACAGAAACATTTGTTTTGGATAAGTATGCAAGTAAAGGTGTTGGTACAGTAAAACTTTATCAACCTGCAGTTTAAAACAAATACATAGGTTACTATAAATCACCCAAGCAGAGGGAGAACTGCAACATCCAGGACTATTTACTATGTGTACATGCTAAAAATAAGAAGTAAAGTTGGTGGTAGCTAAAAGGTACAGTGCAAGGTCTGTTTATTATTATTGTAGTAAATAAATCATATATTAAGTGTATTCATTAAAACTATATATGTTTAATATGGAAAAAGATGGAATACTAAAAGGTACTAAAATAAGTCAATACATATATACACATATTATATACACACACACACACACACACACACACACGCACACACCCCTACTGCCCTCCACTACTATTGGCACCCTTGGTAAATATGAGCATATTAGCTTGTGAAAATTGTCTTTATTGTTTAACCTTGTCATATTTTGTTCAGAGAATTCACAAAAATACTCTGCTCTCATGGATATCAAACAATAGCAAACACAACACAGGTTTATATATATATATATATATATATATATATATATATATATATATATATATATATATATATATATATATATATAAAATCTTTGTTAAATATAGGTGTGCAATGAATATTGGCACACCTATGAATTAATATGAGAAAAATACATTTGAAGTATATTCCCAATGATATTTTACATTTTCAGTACACCTGGGTGACTAGGAACAGGAAATTTCTCAACCATGACTTAAATATGTATAAATATGAGCTAACACATAGGCCAAATTCCCTTAGTCATTCATAACAATGGGTAAGACCAAAGAATATAGTTGTGATGTGCAGCAAAAGGTTGTTGAGATTCACAAAATGGGAAGTGGCTATAAGAAAATAGCACAAGCATTGAAAATGCCCATTTCCACCACCAGGGCAATAATTAAGAAGTTCCAGTCCACTGGAAATGTTATGAATCAACCTGGAATTGGACGTGTGTCTGTATTGTCTCAACACACTGTGAAGAGGATGGTTTGAGTGGCCAAAAAATCTCCAAGGATTACCGCTGGAGAATTGCAGAAGTTAGTTGTATCTTGGGGTCAGAAAGTCTCCAAAACTACAATCCAAAGTCACCTACATCACCACAAGTTGTTTGGAAGGGTTTTGAGAAAAAAGCCTCTACTTTCATCCAAAAACAAACTCAAGCATCTTCAGTTTGCCAGACACTACTGGAACTTCAAATGGGATCGGGTTCTATGGTCAGATGAATCCAAAATAAAGCTATCTGGCAATAAACACCAGAGGTGGTTAAATATGTTTTGGGGCTGTTTTTCTGCCAGAGGACCTGGACATTAGGATACATGGCATCATGGACTCTATCAAATATCAAACAGATATTAAATGAAAAACTGACTGCCATCTGCCAAAAATCTTAAAATAGGCCGTGGTTGGATCTTCCAGCAAGACAATGATCCAAAAAATACATCAAAATCAACACAAAAATGGTTTATTGACAACAAAATCAAGGTCCTGCCATGGCCATCCCAGTCCCCTAACTTGAAACCCATAGAAAACCTGTGTGGTGAACTGAAGAGGAGAGTCCATCAGCATGGACCTGGAAATTTGTAGAATCTGGAGAGATTCTGTATGGACTACTGGTCTCAGATCCCTTGCCATGTATTCTCCAACCTCATTAGGCATTATAGGAGAAGACTCAGAACTGTTATCTTGGCAAAGGGAAGGAAGCACAAAGTATTGACTAAAAGGGTGCCAATAACTGTGGCACTCATTTATTTAACAAAGTTTTTTTTTTTTTTGATTGTGTGTGAATGACTGTGCTGTGTTTGAAAAAGAACAGAGTATTTTTGTGAATTTTTTTTAACAAAAGATCAAAAGGTTAAAAAATAAAGACAATTTTCACAGCCTTCTTTGCTCATATTTAGGAAGGGTGCCAATATTAGTGGAGGCACTGTATAATATATTATATATTGTATAGTATAAACCAATTTATTCAATCTGACCTTGGATAAAAGTCAATCTGGATGAAGCATCTACCAACCAAATACATATAAATGTAAATGCAAATGTGTCTCTATAAATCCATCTGGGGACTACAGCAGTAGCTGTTAAAGACAGCAGGGCAGAGCAGAATGTTGTAGAAATGGCAACAAGTTCACTGGGTTCAGGGGAAAAAAAAATCATTGGTCTACCAAAAGTTTCACTTTTATTTTTGCAATGCCATATCCGAAAAAAACAAACAAACATTTGTTTACCAATAGATGTCAAACTGGGAGATAAATATATATGAAAATGAGTTTGTGTTTGCTATTATTGTTATTATTATTATTATTATTATTATTATCCTCCATCCATCCAATATATTCCTTGAACTGACTAAATGTAAGGCAATGTTTTGACAGGTGTATCCATATCAATCTGATGCAAAGACTCTCACGGTTTCATTAAAAAATATATCCAAGCTTGCTGTGAACCTTCTGCAAACCAAATAAAATGGAAGACAGAAATGCACTAAGGACAGCAAGTAGAGTTGCTCTTGTTAAAAATTAACACAGGTGTCTGAAATTATATTAATCTGCTAAATTAAGGAAACATGATTATTCTTCACAATGGATTCATTCTGCTGCTACCAACATGAGTTACATCAACAATAAAATTAGTGAGCCTATTCCAGAAGCATGCCCATGCAAGCCCAAGCCGCGACACTACCTCCACCATGCTTGACTGATCAGTTTGTTTTGGATCATGAGCAGATCCTTTCTTTCACCACACTTTGGTATTTCCATCACTTTGGTATAGGTTAATCTTGGTTATGAAACTTTTGTGGCTCATCTCTGTATTTCTTTGCAAATTCCAAACTGGACTTCCAATTCTTACTGCTGATGAGTGTTTGCATCTTGTGGTTGGCCTCTACATTTCTGCTCTCAAAGTCTTCTTCAAACGGTGGATTGTAATACCTTCACACCTGCCCTGTGGAGGTTGTTGGTGATGTCACTGACTGTTCTTTTTGAGTTTTTCTTCATAGCTTTCACAATGTTTCTGTTATCAGCTAGTGTGATTTTCCTCGGCCAACTCATTTGGTGTCTGGTGCTCAGTACACCAGTAGTTTCTTACTTTTTCAGGACATTCCAAATTGTTGTATTTTCTACTCCCAATGTGCAATGCCTCTGAGTGAATTTCCCTTCTTTTCTCAGCTTCAAAATGGCTTGCTTTTCTCCCAGCTATCTGATCTTCATGTTATCATTTTTAAACAACAAATGTAGTCTTCAAGAGTAGATGTTCAGAGCTGTTTATCGTTTAAACAATCAATCTAACAGGACACACCTGGGCAGCAAAAAACACCTGTCAGTGTTTGGGTGGTCTGATACAAAATGTACTATGTTCTCTGTCGTTTAACATCTATTTATAAATGCTAGGAAATAATAGCTGAAATTCTAAACTCTCTTCTCATATTCATCATCTTTTGATGTCAAACCAAAATCCCTTCAGTCTACAGCAAAAACAAATGAATCGGGACTGTATCTGTATCTGTATGATACAATTCAGTTCATCAGATACATCATATACAATCAGAGCAAAGTATTCTTTGCTCTTGAAAGCTATGTCTGTCAATCCATCTTTCTCCATTTGCTGTCCATTTCTCTCCCTGATCCACAATCTTAACACCTACATGATTGCTAAAGAACACTGCGGCACGACAACTCACTTCAGTCAGGGGACAAGTGCAAGATGCACACCCACGCGCAATTACACAACCGTTTAGTGACAACGAAGTTCTCACACATTCATACAGACATGTGAGCTTTCGAATATAACAATATAATAACTCTTGAAGCAAGGACACTGCTACAGTAATAAGCAAGGGGAATGAGAGGAAGCAGGTAAAACAGAGCTATAAAAGAGGCAAGAGGATTACAGAAGAGGTGCACTGGCATTGCATCAGTGCAAATTTGAGAAAAATAAAAATCTGACGCTAGAAGGGTTAGTTGGATGATTTCGCAAAGCGGTGATGAAGTGCTCTCTCTCTCTCTCTCTCTCTCTCTCATATATATTTTCTCTGTTGGACCAGGACCAGAAGGCAGGAGAGGCAGAATATACACAGAATCCAAAACAGTAGTGTTGTGGAAAATCTAACTGCAGTGCGCTTCTGTGCCCAGCTAATAATAGAGACAGGGTCTCTGAATGCATGTGTCAGAGAGAAGGAAAGCATGAGAGTGGATTCTACTCTATTCCTCTCCAGCTTGTTTTTTACTTCATCTATGCTCATGGGCCTCTTCTGAATCTCTCACCACCTACAACATTGGCCCTTCTGTGGCTTTCCTTATCTCCTCTTGAAAAAATCATCCTGCTGGCCCTCAGTCTCACTTCACTCCTATCTGCCACCTATTTGTCCATCTGCCATTGCTCCACCCCCCCACAATCAAGCATAATGCAGATTTTCTGCAGATTGTTTAGATACACAATGCCAACACATAGGAAAGGAGACACTGTCAATGTCTCCTTTGACAGATGGAGAGTCTGTCAATGTTTAGCATTGCGAATAAAAATTCTGCTTGTAAGCAGTCCCCAGACGAACCACAAATCAATGTCATGAGTATAACTTCGTCATGAGTATAACCCGACTATGAAGACTTGTTGGCCTTAACACACAATAATTGCCCTCTCCTACTAAAATGCACTGTTAGAAACACAAGAAATATGTTAAATACTTAACACATTTCTTAATATACTTAATATATTAATCCTTCATATTTAATACATATTACGTGACATGCGCAATGCTCTCTGAGTCGATGATGTAAAATGGTTGCATTGGGCACTCAAAAGAATTAGCTACTAGCCTCCACAACAGGAAAAGAATGCCACACTGTGCTGCTTTTGGCTGGAATTTTCTTGTTCTTGCATGCTGTGATACAGGGGATATCTGTAAATATAATCAAACCTGTAAGCATCTTGTTAGTATGATTTTTTATGTATATTCTCAGAACATAAAGCTTGTGTAAAATTAGACTAAAACACCTAGCCAAGGCATGCCCAAAGTAAAATTAAAGCTGTTTTTGACCCATTTGGAGTACATGCATGGATTTGGTCTCTTTTGAAAGGTGGACTAAATATTTTTCATAATTATACTGTTTGGAAATTTGCCAGTGTAACAAGACTGTTTTGTCAGGATGTTATTTATCAGTGGATTACTATGAGGCTTCATATGAGTTGAGTTGCCTCCATTTCGTAAGTGTTTGTTTGTATAACGGAGGTCTGACAGAGACGTTGATTGTAGCTGCTGTTGTGATTGCATCAAAAACGGTTTATATCAATCGAATAACAAGAATCTTAGCTTTACAAAGATATGAGTACCTTCGTACACACAGGAGCTGTGTAGATAGCATAGATTTGTTCATAACATGGTGACAGAGCACTGGTGGGCTGTTTGAATTTTAACAGGATAAAGTATTCGACGGCGAGATAATATCTGATATTCTCTAAAAATTATTGAGATTAGAAAACGTTTCATCATAAAAAGATAGTTTAATCCATATGCTTACCTTGAACAACAAACACTCTCGGTTGGCATAGACGTGCAGTTGCTACACAGACACCATGGATTTTGCTCCAGTCTCGCCTCCTCACCTCTCTGATCGTCTTCATTTTGATGTACATTTTGAGTAATGTCTTCTATATCAGTCTCCTTGCTTACGTTACGCTCGGGTTCAGATTGAAAAGGCTGAAGACATGTTTATATCGCTGTAGGGGCCGTTGCAATCATTTGAGGTCACTGCCCAGAATGCATTGTGACATAAACATCAATGGTGGCCTACAAGTGCAAGGCTTTTTTTCCCGCTTTGTTTTAACTGACATCTAGAGTGTTTTTGTATAATGGATTTATATAGTGGATGTCAGCGTTAATCTAATAAACCATACAAGTCTTCATAGTCGGGGTTCCATTTAAAAGCCCTTTATTTACTACTTACACTGTGGTGAATGCCATACTGGTTTTGTAAAAGTTCTACAATAAACCTTACAAAACTCAAACTAGTGCTTTTGACCCAATATACAGACTAAATGATAACCAACACTCATCTGTACCAACTCAAAGCCCTATGGACATAATTTCCCACAGAGTAAAACAATGTTTCCGAGTCCACAGTGACCTCCCTTCCTGACATGGATGACATCATTTCCTTGAGAACAAGGATACAAACCTGGTGATTTGAGGCATGCCTAAAGTTATTATTTTTTTTAGAATAAATAAGTAATTTCTCCAAATATCCATTTTAAATACATGTAATAAAAACTAAAAGCTATACTCATGCCCAAAACAAGAACTCTAGATTTAACCCATAATATAGCTCACCTTTTGAAGGCTTGTTGGATTCAGCTGGGTTTTGTCAATAATTTTTACTGCCACCTGTAAAAAATGATTTGAATTTTTACACATAAGACGGCACCCTATTTAACTTCTAGTATTTTATTTTAACAATACATGCATTGAAATATGGACTCTTACTTTTTCCAGGGTAAGTTTTTTTTCTTTATTACTATGCATACCACTCAGAGGTTAGAAAAAAATTAAATAATCAATTCATTTGAATTTGCCTATGTCTACAATAATATTACAGCTTCTAAGACACCAATATTAAACTATGGTTAAATAAAGAATAAAAATGTGGCTATGTGCTAACAAAGTATTTTAGGGTGCAACTAAAATCTGCATGTACAGATCTGTTAATATCCTACAGCTGTAACATTCTAGTAGAAGTACAAAGCTGTGTGACAGGAAGGACACTGCTGACCGCTCACCTCTCTGCCAGTGAGGATGTGACGACCCAGTTTGACCTTGGCAAAGTTGCCTTTTCCAATGGTTTTCAAGAGCCTGTAATTCCCAATATGAGGATTCTGGTCTTCAGAGCCTGAACTGCCTGAATTACGGTTTCGGACACCCGACCTTACAGACCGAGAGGCCCCCTCCATACGACCGTGACCATTAGAGGTGTGCTGTGAAGGTGAAACAGCAAATTATCATCATGATCTATATTAGTTAAGGGATCAAGTTTGGTTTTAAGTTACCTAGTAAGATTCAGATAACATCTACACACAAATACATGTATGTACTAGGGCAACTGATACGTACAGAATAAGTGAAATGCATTGCTACAGTCAGCTCCAAAATTACTGTTACCCCCTGTAATTTTTAAGTTATGTAAAAACAAATGTGTCTGTGGATAATAAGCTAACTCTCTTACTGAAAATATGCAAGCAATGTCATATACTGTACTGCCATATGTACTACACAAGGTTCCTAGGGATTTTGGAGGAAATATGGTTCCACAACCCCACAGATTGTGGAACCATAGGAACTGTGGAACACCATCATAGTTGACAGTGGAGATTTAGGTTATTTTCTGTATAACCATCCTTCTTTTTATTCCTTAAGTGTTTGGTGCCAAAAAGCTTTATTTTCGTCTCATCTAACCACAGACACCAGTTCCGGTAGTGTCTAGTGAACTCCAGGCTCTAATGTTTTTGGTCAGAGGAAAGAAAAGCATTTCTTCTGTCATGCCTTTCAAATAGCTTGTTGGTATGGAGGTGGCATCTAATTGTAGCCTTAGAGACTTGGTTTGAAAAAACACCTTGTTTTGTGTTTTCCTTTCCTGCTTAATAAGCCCCAACAGGGTTTTTAGGCTGATGGTATTCTTAGTCCCTGACCTAGTGAACTAGCATGAGGATGTGTTTTTATAAGTCATGCTGGAAAAGAGTTTCTGCTAAATGCAGTGAATGTCAAAATGCTACTTACTTACGATATACTTTTGTCTCATTTTTTTCGTGTCTTCTCTAAACTTCCCCATGTTGATGAATTACTAAGTGCATTTAGCCTCTGCGTTACCTCATATTTATACCCTAGTGTAACAGGAAGTCATGGATGCCTGCTTAAGAGTTCCTATATATATATAAAAAAGGAAACATGCTACGGTTAAATTTTGATCATAAAAAGCTCCAAGGGTGCCAATAGTTGTGACACATGGTTATATTCAAAATGTTCTCTCACTCTTCAAGTACAGATTAGATTTCTCATCAGTGTGAGATTCTGGAAGTCACTGTACATGCTGCAATTGTGATATGCCTTATAACAACTATATATATATGCGTGATAACAACTGAAATTCATGACACTGTATAACATTCTATTGTATTATGGTGTTGTTTATGTTAGGTTTATGACAAAACATTCAGGAACTCAAAAAGACACAATTAAGACCTGCATGATTTATTCATGTTCATTTGCATAATGCAGCCTACAGAGGACATTTCAATAACAACAACAACAAAAAAATATATATATTGTGGGCTCTATTCAGTATATGGTGTCAGTTTTACAAAAGGCACAAATCCTGATTTGGCGCTACATTACCAGTGATATTTTAGATCTTTTTTAAAATTATATTAGGGATTATCCTTTAGATACAAATATTAAAGTTTTCCCTGATAAAAGTACGATGAGCAAAAAGTCCATAAATCACAGTCTTACTGCCACTGAACACTGAGCTTGGAGAAAATATTATAGATCTTAAACTGTTGTGCATTTTACAAGGTCCTGATGATAAGTGACATAATTATGAAATGGTGCAGGAACAAGTTTTGACCTTGTAATATCTGAACAAAAAAAAGGTACATAACTGCCAGCAGTCTGCAAAAAAAGTGGAGTGCAGCATACCATGTACTAGATATGAATACGTGAAAACTAAATACACTGATATGTTTAGCAGATAAACATGCAGTATTTACATTTACTTCCATTTACTATAGCTTTAAGGAAAACACAAACCTATCACATATTACACATTTGTAACATGCTATTTTCTTAAAACTTTGCATACCTAGAACAATATATTAATAGAACACATATTGGAAGTGACTGAATTGTTTCATTCATTTGTTCAGGAAATAACTTAGAACGTTGGGATGCCCAGTATGATACTCCTAACAACACACCACTGTATCCACAGAAAGCTGACCTTGTGCAATGTATAGTTTTAACTAAACCAGATCATCTCTTGTTCCAGCTTTAGTATCGATACAGTCTGATCTAAAATGCAAGCATTGTGCTGCTTTTTGAGTCTCCATGAAAGTGGGTTTTTTTAATACTGTGAGAGATGCTTGCCACAATGGCAAGCAATACTGAGGAACAGGAAATATACTAAAACACAGTGCTAAAATGCAAAGATAAAATCAATGCTAACACACCAATATTCAAATAGGTAGATTGATTAGGACAAAATGTGGGTACTTAAAATACTGCTATGATGCGTCATCAGTTGAGACCCTTTTTGTGTTAGCAAACCAAATGCCTCAGGAGCAAATTGCTTGGCTCACTGATACTCGCCTGCTGGCGATACTCATCAGACAGGTTATATCAGCGCTGAAATCTGTGTAACAGGCGTGAGTCAGTGCATTAACGCCACTGCTGACCAACACCTCCCATTATTATGTTTATCTACGCCTGTGGTGTCAGACTCCACCAGAGATTTGGCTTTCCCTTCTTCCAACAGATTAAATTCAGCCCATGACGACGTTGTATTTTTGTTTGTTTTTTAGTGTAGGAGTTTATTCAGGTGTCTTAGATGAGGTTCAGTGCTATGTGCAGTGCTGCGGTTCTCCAGGATTGGGTTCTAACACCCCTTACGTATGCGTAAAACCTAGAGGGTGTTTTAATAGTGCTCGTCTGGGGTTTCATCATATATATGATACATGTATAATGATGTTCTTTCTATCACTTGTGCTGGAATTTAATGACGCTCAGAAATTCCTTCGATCTTCGAGCATATATCTATAGGTGCAGAGCGTTCCTCTTATTGTAAAGGTCATATATGAACGATGATCAGCGGGTAGGACAAAAAAAGAATGCAGTGGTTCTGAATGACTCAAAGCAAATTTGATCCCAATGACAAGCTGCAGGTCAGTGATGGTCAAAATCACCTGCACATCACACCCAGAGACCTACACACTATGCGAACGAGGCTGTGACGCACACATGACATCAGACACACTGTTTGTGTTGCGACATTTTAGAGATCTATGAGGCTGGAGATGAATGGGTAGAGAAACTGCAGCAATAAGCATTCACCTGCAGTTCCTAGTCGTGACTCACCAAGCAGACAGCTGACTACCCCCCTACCTTACCTCACGCCAATGCGCATTAGCTCTCATCAGTCAAAGTGACAATGTACACCTTTACACACCTAAAATACAGGGATAGATCATAAAAAAACTATACAGTACACACACTGCTCTGCAAGAGTGTTTGTTTAAACATATTTTGCACACATTAGCTAGACTAAAAGTCCACTCCCTGTGATGCTGCAGACCCCATGCGTGTGGCATCATGCTGGAGGTCCATCTGTCCATATGATACAAAAGAACTACAGCGTTTAATAATGGACTCGATATGCTACACTGTAACAAAGCAGGAACAAACACACAGCGGTGTCTTTGTACGAAATCACGCCTTATCCACTAGTAAGTGCACCATTCGGAGAGTTTTGCAATCTTCCGAAATGGAGAACAACCACAGCACTCGTTGAATGCTTTGCTCTAGGTGAGTGTACAAAAAGTTCCAGCTTGTCTGGTAGAGAAACACCACCATGTAAATGTAGGGGACAGAGAGCAGGGCGCCGTTTCAGGGACAGGGAATGTCTCAGCTAGCTGTTTATTATTATTGTTATTATTATTATTATTATTATAAAGAAATACACCGAGTAACGTTACATGAATGATTGAGAAAGAAAACGGGCTACTTACATGTTCGGTTTTCCGCTCGTTGACGGACGGTAATGCTGTTTTTGTTGACATTGTATGGCTGAGTAGAGTCTGGATTAGAAACGGTTTTGAACGTGAGATAACGCGACGCTGTTTAACACTGTCTACACCATTACTGTACTGAGCTAACGACGAGCAAACTTGTGGAAAAACTTCACACTGGAATAATGTCCAGGCTACAGACTGTGTCCCTGAGATGAAAACGGCGTTGTAATCCAACGTCGGGGTCGAGCCATTAGCTAGTCTAAAAAAACGGACTTCCCAAAACAACAGAAGGCGGTAACTAGAGGCACGGTGGCTGACTGCGGCTCTCTGATTCACATTTCGGATGTCCGGTTGTACTGAAGAAAAAGAAGAAGAAAAATCACCCCCACAAGGCCCTGACTATCCCACCACGGTCCGTTTGTGAAACAAATAAAAGCAGTTAAGCATTGAAACACTCCTTTTCGACGGGTCTGAATAAAGCTGTTGTGTTATGGGCCTGGGAATGAGGCGCTCTCTGACAGCTTCATTCCTCCGACCTCTGCCTGTCGCTTTTGGTTAAAGCTCCTTCCTTCCAAGATGGCCACCCAATGGCAAACAAGCTAGGACACCTCAAGCGTTATTTTCCCCCCTACTCGTATTCTGACAAATCCCTCCCCGCTCATCTCTATCAGCTAACAGAGCAGTGGACAGTCCAATCAGAAGACTGGTTGCGAGTAGCATGTATTTCTATGGCGAATAGCAGCTACTCTTCTATCCTGGAGCAGGGTAGGGGGATTTTGTGGAAAAACAGGCGGGGCTGTGAAGAACCACAGGAAATGAAGAAACTCTGATTTCTGTGCTCATTGGAGACCCATCCTCGGCCACTTTCTTGTTTCAAAGTTTTGGGAGCTTTCAGGGTGGGATGGGTTGAAAAAGAGATGTCAAAAATATTGCACCACTTCTGTCTTGCATAAATATGACAGCAGAGCTAAAACAGCTCAGAACATACTCAGAACATCATCCTTGTGCCAGTACCTCCCATTAATTAATAAAATGAGTTAATAGAGCTTGTTGTGAAGGTTATTCATCTGACATAACTTCCATCCATCCGTTTTCAATGCCGCGTAGAAACACAGGAGAGCCTGGAGCCTG